>NC_057866.1:163296402-163508902 GCF_019393635.1 Dromiciops gliroides | reverse complement strand
TCAAGAAAATAAAGATGCAATTTTTCTTATGCAAGTTCTTGGATCCTCTGAAATCTATCCATGGGCACCTTGGGGGTCCATGGACCCTGGATGCAGAATCCCTGACATGGTAGAAAGAACACTGGATTTGGGGTCAGAGTCAAAAGACTTAAGTTCAAACCCAACATCCCTGCCCTCTAGTACCTATGTGATTTTTGTTTTTATTTATTAATTTGTCCATTCATTCATTCTCTCATTTATTTACTTACTCATTTAATTATTTACCTCTCTGCATATTTATTTATCTATTTGTTTTTATCTATCTATCATCTACCTATCTATCTACCTACCTACCTATCTATCTATCTATGTATCTATCTATGTATCTATCTATTTAATTTATGGGGCAATGAGGGTTAAGTGACTTGCCTACGGTCACACAGCTAGTACATGTCAGGTGTCTGAGGCCGGATTTGAACTCAGGTATTCCTGAATCCAGGACCAGTGCTTTATCCCCTGTGCCACCTAGCTGCCCTGACCTGTGTGATCTTGAATAAGTCCCTTATCTTCTCTTGAGTCTGTTTCTTCACTCATAAAAATGAGGGAAGTGACTAATGGTTCTCACAGGGCTTTTGCAGTTCTAAATTCCTTGAGGTGTCAGAGCAGCAAATGGATCATGGAAGATAGCTAGAGTCATCATAGTTTGCAGAGGGGCAAGTGTCCTAAATAACTGAGATTGTCTTGCAATAATATTTGCCTCTAAAGGAGTGCCTTTATTCAGTACTTTCAACACAATGGACACTCAACATGGGTGTATTGCATTGCAATGAGCAGAAAGAACTGAGTTCCCTTCCCCATGTCCCTCAAGTATTTCTTTTCCCTCAAATATTTAATTTGAGGAGAAATGCCTTTATTCTTACTGGTCCTCTCCAAATTGTGATCATTTCTTCTCTTTACTTCCAATACCTTTGGATGTTGGATTGTCTCCTCCCTCAACTTTCAGTATTTTGTTTGAGTTTGTCCATTGATTTCTACCCTTTTTTTGGCAGCAAATTTACTAAAACATTATAAACAATGTCACTTAATTACCGAAATATACAAATGGAACTATTTTACTCCCATTGAGATGGAAGTTTCCTACAGGAAAGCAGATTGTAACCTGCCCATGCCTTCCAAACCTATGCCTGCGTCTGCCTATAAATTAATGATTAAAACTAGTCCACTCACCATGCTAGGGGTCTTCTTTATTTTCCCCTCATCTTTCCATAGGCCTAGAGGAACACTTTTAATTAGCCACTTTGTAATCAATACCTTGTTTTCACCACGTGAACAGTCTATTATCTCTTCCTATCATACACTTCCTTGGTGACATTGCTTTTTCCTGTTCTTCTTTGGAGTTTCTCATTGATGACATGTTGCAGCCTGCTCATACCCACCTTGTGTTTTCCCATTGCCCTCTGTGTCATGCTAATTTTTAATTCTTTGGAAGCAGCTGTATTCCATGTTTCAGAACTAGTAGAATACTTTAAATATATATATATTATTTAAATATATATGAATGTTTAATATATAACTATATATAATATATATGGATAGCTATATAGACATAGAGATAGACATACCTTTGCTTTTATGGGAAACAAGGTCATTAAAGAAACTTTAAATTTTCTCAATGGCAATCTAGTTTGCTATCCTCTTCTTGTTCAACTCTCCACTCAACTTGTGCATCACTCATTTGTATCGTCATAAACAGTGTGTATATACACACACACACACATACACTCGTATTTACATACACACATATAGGTACATATATATGTACATACACATATACCCATATAATATATAGTCATACATACATAAATATATGAATACTTGTATATTTATGTATACATGTTACATTTATAGGTATGTGTACCACATATACATATATACATATGTTTAAACACATACATATTTAGACACATATATGATGTAAATAAATTTATTTTGCCTATTGTTTGTTGATTAAGAAAAAAATGATGCAGTAGAACAAAATGATGTCTTAGAGGCTTTTAAAATATGTTATCTCCCCTCCATTAATAAAAAGACCTAACTTTTTACAAAAGATGGGGTGGGGCGGCTAGGTGGCGCAGTGGATAAAGCACTGGCCCTGGAGTCAGGAGTACCTGAGTTCAAATCCGGCCTTAGACACTTAACACTTGCTAGCTGTGTGACCCTGGGCAAGTCACTTAACCCCAATTGCCTCACTAAAAACAAAACAAAACAAAACAAAAAAAAGATGGGGTAAGAGGGCAGGTAGGTGGCACACTGGCCCTGGATTTTGGAGGACCTGAATTCAAATCTGGCCTCAAACACTTAACACTTACTAGCTGTGTGACCCTGGGAAAGTCGCTTAACCCTCTTTGTCCCACAAAAACCAAACAAACAAACAAAAAGATAGGGAAAAAGAAATGACTCTATTCAATGAAACATTAAACTTAAACATCAGGTGAGGCATAAAACAAGGAAATACCTGCTCCCCAAAAGTTTTTCTTATTTTGATGGAGGAGACTCAATGCATGCTCAAGTTTAAGGGAGATTCCCTGTGAATGGTCTTTCAGATACTCTTATTTGTGAATAAAATTGTTCTGAATAGATTAATTCTCAGAACACTGCAGAGCCTCTTGGAAGACTACTCCTATAATTACTCAATGGAGTTTGGCCCAACCATCGACACACTGAAGGACAAATGAATTAAAATTGTCTATTGCATATAGATAGGCAGACAGACATATGTGTATATGTATGTGTAGGTATTTCTATATTGCTTTCTATATATCTGTATCTATCTGCATGGAGAGTTTATAGAGCTTGACCATGAAAGTTAAGGAAGAGGTCCAAATCGACCATGTCCTCATTCCTTTCCAGGCTGATTCATCTCAAACCTATTCCTATGCTCATTACTTACAATCCATCCTACCTTCCACTTTTCAGCCCTCTTTTTTTGTGTTGTCTTCCCCCTTGGAATGTAACTTCTTTAAGGGCAGGGATCGTTTTTTGGTTTATGCTTGTATTTGTATTTCCAACACTTAATAGAATGCCTATGATATAGGAAACACTCCCTATATTATGCATGTTTACATGATTATCAGTAAAAGAACTTCCAAAGCAGTATTTTGTTCTTCATCAAGTGTGTTCCTTAATTTAAAAAAACCAAAAAGAATAATTACAAAGGAGTCTCTGCATATCTCTGTTAATTTTGAAATATTAAAGATGTATTTGTTAAATGTTACATATGAATGTTTGGTTCAGTCTGCTGCTTTTCCCATCATTCTTTTTAGTTTCATTTAAAACTCTATGACAAACACAACCAGGACTGAAATATTAGGGTGCAAATGTGGTGCTTCTACTGCCTTTGAGGAAGAAATTTTTTATAATTTTTAATAAATATTTACCATTTCTTTGATTCTTCTTTCCATTTTTATCCTTAAATACCCTTAAAATTATTTTAATTAGTTGGATTTAATTTAATAAATTTTATTTCATTAAAAATCCCCCAATTACATGTAAAACTTTTAAAATAAATTTTTTAAATTTTGAGTATCATATTGTCTCTCTCTCTGTGTGACCCCTCTCTGCTCCTTGAGAAGGCAAGCAATTTGAGATTGATTATACATGTGAGGATGTTTTTGTTTGTTTGTTTTTATGCGGGGCAATGAGGGTTAAGTGACTTGCCAAGAGTCACACAGCTAGTAAGGGTCAAGTGTCTGAGGCCAGATTTAAACTCAGGTCCTACTGGATCCAGGACTGGTGCTTTATCTACTGCCCTGATTGATTATACATGTGAAGTCATACTAAACATAATTCCATTTAGCCATATTACAAAAGAAAATAGACAAAAAACCCAAGGAAAATAAAGTTAAAAAAAACACACTATGCTTCAATTTTTATTCACAGTTCACCAGTTCCCTGTATGATGTTAGATAGCATATTTCATCATGGATTCTTTGGAATTGTTGTGGGACATTGCTTGATGAGAGAAGCTAAGTCACACTTTATCATCATTACAGTATTGTTGTTACTGTCTAGACCATTGTTCTGGTTTTGCTCACTTCAATTTGCATCAGTTCATATAACTATTCTCATCTTTTTCAGAAACTATCCTGCTCATCATTTCTTATAGCACAATAGTGTTCCATCACAATTATATATCATAACCTATTCAGCCATTCCTCAATTGATGGGCATCCCCTCATTGCCACTACAAAAAGGGCTGCTATAAATGTTTTTGTACCTATAGGTCCTTTTCCTTTTAAAAAAAATATTTTGGGGATATAAAACTAGTAGTGGTATTGCTGGGTCAGATGATATGCACAGTTTAATAGTTATTTGAATAGAGTTCCAAATTGTTTTCCAGAATGGTTGGACTAGTTCACAACTCCACTGACCATGATAGTGTGTCAGTGTCCCAATTTTTCCACATCACCTATGGCATTTGTCCTTTACCCTTTCTGTCATATTAGCTAATCTTATGAGTATGAGATGGTACCTCAGAGCTATTTTAATTTGTGTTTCTATAATCAGAAGTGATTTATAGCATTTTTTCATGTGACTTCTGATAGCTTTGATTTCTAAAAGTTACCTATTTACATCCTTTGACCATTTATCTAGAGGGGAATGTCTCTTTTTAATAAATTTGATTCATTTACCTATATATTTGAGAAATTGGGCCTTTGTCAAAGAAACTTGAAATTTCCCCCAATTTACTGTTATTCTTTTAATGTTGGCTACATTAGTTTTGTTTGTGCAAACCCTTTTTAATTCCATGTAATCAGAACTATCCATTTTCTTTCTCATGATCCTCTCTATTGCTTGGTCCTAAATTCTTTGCTTGCCCATAGATATGACAAGTACATTTTCCCATGCTCCCCCAATTTACTTATGATGTTACCCTTTAGGTCTAAATCATTGATCTATTTTTACCTTATCTGGGTATTTGGTATGAGATGTTGGGCTGTGCCTAATTTCTGAAAAATTGCTTTCCAGTTTTTCACAGGAATTTATGTCAAATATTAAATTTGTACCTCAAAACCTTGGATCTTTGGGTTTATCAAACATTGGATTACTATGGTCATTTAATACTGTGTTTTGGGTAACTAATGTATTCCACTGATCCATGACTTTATTTCTTAGCTAGTAGCAGATCATTTTGATAATTGCTACTTTGCGATAATAGCTTCAAATCTGGAACTGCTAGGTTCCTTTCCTTAACTTTTCCCCCCCTTTATTTAGCAATTTGAATACTAATTCTTGACCTTTTGTTCTTCCAGATGAATTTCATTATTATTTTTTCTAGCTCTATAAAATAATTCTTTGTTAGTTTAATTGCCATGGCACTGAATAAATAAACCAGGTAGAATTGCCATTTTTATCATACTGGCTCAGCCTACCCATGAGTTTAATATTTCTCTAATTGCTTAGATCTGACTTTGTGTGAAAAGCGTTTTTTGTAATTGTGTTCAAATGGTTCCTAGGTTTGCCTTATCTACAAGTTATTTTAAATGGAACTTCTCCTTCTAGGTTTTACTGGTAGTATGTGGAAATACTACTATTTATATGAGTTCATTGTATATCCTGAACCTTTGTTAAAGTTGTTCATTGTTTCAATTAGTTTTAGTTGATTCTCTAAAGGTTCTCTGGGTATACATTCCTATCATCTACAAACAATGATAGTTTTGCTTCCTCTTCATCTGTTTTATTTCTTCAATTTCTTTTTTTTGTCTTATTGTTAGAGCTAGCATTTCTTTCTTTTTGGGAGGGGCAAAGAGGCTTAAGTGACTTGCTCAGGGTCACACAGCTAGTAAGCGTCAAGTGTCTGAGGCTGAATTTGAACTCAGGTCCTTTTGAATCCATGGCCAGCGTTTTGTCCACTGTGTCACCTAGCTGCCCCCAGAGCTAGTATTTCTTATACAACATTTGTTTTGATACCACATACATAATTATGATACTGATGATAATGGACATCCTTTCTTCACCCCTCATCTTATTGGGAAAGCTTCAAGTTTATTGTCATTACAGGTTATGCTTGCTCTTGGCTTTAGATAGAAACTACTTGTCATTTTGACAAAAGTTTCATTTATCCCTGCTTTTGTAGTATTTTTAACAGGAATGGGTGTTATATTCTGTCCAAAGTTTTTTTCTTTCTGCCTCTGCTGATATAATAGATTTTTGTTGTCTTTTCTTATTGATATGATAAATTATACTTGTAATATTCCTAATATTGCATTCCTGGCATACATTTTACCTGGTCATAGTGTATGATCTTTGTGATACATTGCTGTAATTTCCTTGTTGATATTTTCCTTAATATCTGTATTCAATAAGGAAATTAGTCTATAGTTTTCTTTCTCAGGTTTTGGTTTTCATGTTCTATGCATCAAAATCATATTCGTGTCATAAAAGAAATTTGGTAGGACTCCTTTACCTTGTTTTTCTCAAATATTTGATGTAGTATTAGGATTAATTGTTCCTTAAATGTTTTGTAAAATTCACTTATATCTCCATCTGTATATGGAATTATTTTTTCTTAGGGATGGCTTGTTCAATTTCTATTTCTATGAAAGGGGTATTTAAATATTCTGTTTTCTGTTAATCTGGGCAGTTTATATTTTTCATAAATATTCATCATTTCACTTCAATTGCTAGTTTCCTGACATATGATTAGGTAAAATGACTCCTAAATTGTTTTAATTTCACACTTACATTCACCCTTTTCCTTTTTGATACTAGTAATTTGGTGTTTTTTCTCTTTGAAAAAATCAAATTAGCCAATAATTCATCTATTTTATTTGTTGTTTTTAATAAAATGAAGTCCTAGTTATATTAGTTCAATGTTTTTTTTTCTTTTTTTCCTTTTTTTAGTATTGTTATTACTTCATTGTCTGTGGTGCCCTTTGGAAAGATGTAGCTTCCCTGCTTATTCCTTTTAATTGGGTTAGCTTTTTGTTTTTGCTTATCTGAGATCATGATTGTTACTCCTGCCATTTTTTTTTTTTTACTTCAGCTAAAGCAGAATATATTCTGGATCATCTCTTTATTTTAACTCTGTGTGTATCTTTCTATTTCAAGTATTTTTTTTTGTTTGTTTGTTTATAAAAACATATTGTTAGATTCTATTTTCTAGCACATTCTGCTATCTACTTTTATTTTATGGGTGAGTTCATCCCATTTACAATTATTATTACTAACTCTACATTTATTTCCATTCTATTTTCTTCTTTTTATGCTTCTCTCTCTCTCTCTCTCTCTCTCTCTCTCTCTCTCTTCCAAATTAACTATGTGTATGTATCTTTGTATGTGTATAAATCTATTTTTTCAGGTCAGTTGTCCTTCCAATGATATATTTCACATTTTCTTGTATTTTATAATTTTTTATTTTGTTAATTTCTCAATATTTCAGGTAGTTATTAGCTTCCACTTGACCAATTCTACTTTTTAAGGAATGTTTTTTCTTTAGTGAGCTTTTGTACCTCTTTTTCTATTTGGTGAATTCTGCTTTTTAAGGTGCTATACTCTCCCCTATTTTTGTGCCTCTTTCACCAAACTGTTAATTATCTTTTCATAACTTTCTTTCTTTGCTTCCATTTATTTATTTGTTTCCCTACCACTTTTATTTGAATTTGAAAATCATATTTTCTCTCTTCCAGGAATTCTTGTTGGATTTGTGTCAAATTCACATTTTTCTTGGAAGCTTCACTTGTAGTTGTTTTGAGTTAATTTTCATCTTCTGAGTTTGTAACTGTATCTTCCCTGTCAGTATCATAGATTTTTTTTTAATGGTCAGGTTCTTTTTTGGGGGGTTGCTATTTGTTCAGCCCTTTCCCCATTTAAAAAATTTAATTATGTTAAAGTTAGGGTCTGTTGTTGATATGGAGTTGGGGGTGAGAGGCACTTTAGACTTTGAGCTTTAGGCTTTTTGAACTGCTCTTTTCAGATATAGTTCTGGGGGTTTGGAAGATTTCTGTGCTTACATGGTGGTGCAATCTGGGCAGAAATGTGGTCATTGTTTTCCTGAACTGTATTCTTATCCTTATCCAGAAAGGACTCCTGATACTTTGGAATTTCAATCGATACCACTCTTCAGGGCCCATACTCCTTTTAACTGGAAGTGACACAGATCCTAAGGGTAATTTCTTTGTTGAGACTGGAGGTGAAACTATTCCTCAGGGTCCCTGATCCCTTACAACCAAAAATAATATTATTCCCCAGCACTCCTCCCTCTAAATTGAAAGCACTCCTCTTCACATTTTAACTAAGGCCCAGAAGTGGGTATAGACAATGGATTTGTTAAATAGTGTTTTGTCCTATAACCAGTGCTAGCACAGGGGTCCCCTGTAATCTCTTTCTGACCAGTTGTCAGGTCTCAAGGTCTCAAGAGTTCCTAAAGCTGCTGCTGACTTAGTAATGACAATGTAGTACCACCACTGGTGTTATATCCATTTGGGTTTCAGGTCAACCACCTCCTTCATGTCATAGATAACTCTTTCTGACCTCCTAAGTTGTCTTGGGCTAGAAAAATGTCTCACTGACATTTTATTGGCTCTCTTACTCCACAATTTGGTTTTATACATTATTTTTAAAAGTTTTTTTAATGGAATATTGGGAAAGCTCAGTTGAGTGCTTTCTCTACTCTGCCCTCTTGACTCTGCCCCCAGAAGTCTTTAGTTTGATTTCTTGTCAAGCTTTGTTCAAACTAGTTTTTTCCTCCACAGCTTTTCTCTTCTTTATGAGATGATGCTTCTTCTCATCCCTCTCCTTTGTAAGATTTGTAATTGAGTTTATATTCTCATCCAGTTTTGCATTCATCAACCATCTCTTTATTGGAAAAATACGTCATATACTTGCTAATTAAGGCATTATATTGGTTTTGTTATTTGGAAGTTGAAGTATGAGGGTTCCACTTTTGGATAAAATTACTATGACCCATGTTGATGTCTTCTTTATTGTTCATTTCTCATTTTTTTGTTTATATCACCATCATTAACATTGGAAATATAAGTGGGAGTGATACCTAATTACTAGACAACAAAGAAGCAAGGTCCTCTTTTAGACTAGAACTGAGGAAACTATCCTCAGTGTCAAATAAGGGAATCCACTGACATAGAACAAAGAGAGATGTCACTCTAAACTCACACTGAAGACAAGCTTCTGTACTTGTTCTGTTTCTCTTATTGTTTAATTTATAGTTAGGAAGTAATTAGCCAGTAGCAAATGACTTGTTAATCATGTATAGAAAAGTATGGCTGTGGTTACCTCTCCAGCTGGAACTCAGAAAGCACAAAGTTCTATTTTTATTAAAAATCCCTCTTCCCATGACCACAAAAAACTCTGGAAACTTCCATCCCCTACAGAGACTCCAGCTATAAACATTTTTAAAGAAACCTGAAGGAACCAAATTAGAAAAAGAAAAATATGAATGAGAAATTCCAGTGTAAGTATGAGGTTTATTCTCTGTCTCATGCTATGCCAGTTCGGGGACTTAGACTCTAATCTATTATTAGATATCTATAAGTGCATGCTACTTAAAAGCACTGCAGAGTTGGGAGATAATAGCTTTTCAGCAAACCCAATTGGATAATTCTCTGTAGTCACTGGCAACCCTGAGTCCATGATACATTTCACTAAATAGTTTGTATTTTATCACCAGTCTGTTCTTAAAAAAAAAAAAAAAAGAAAAGCCAGAAAGTGACTCAAATTCTAACATACCATCAAAAATAAGCTTTACTTCCTAAGTGTCTTAAACTTGTATGTATTATCGGAATAGAATGCTGATATTCACTATGAAAAATTATTTTTATAGATAAGAACACTGGCTTCCCAAATCTAGCTAAAATATTGGGTTTTTGTCTTCATATCAATATTTAAAATGCAGCAGATGTGGTAAAAATATATTTTTGTTCTTTTCAGTGGTGCCAGGATAGTTTTTGGTAGTGAGTAAAGTGTTATCTACTATCTTTGTTTCCAGAATGCCTCTTAAGTATCTTTGGGCACAGTACTTGGTGAGGAGGAAAGAAAGTATGGGACTAGAATTTTAACTGACTGACTCAAGGTTAACTAACAAATGGAATATGAAGGGCCAAGTAGAACATGTCTAATACTTCTTCCACATCCTATTTTTAAAAATATTTGAAAGCAGCTACCAGGTCCCTCCTCACATCTTGAATAAAAAGTGAATCATAGAACAAATCATAAAAATAATAATTATGTTAAAGATTATTCTAACAATGAGATGATAAATCTGAAATACCACTCAGAGGAGATGTTTTTTTTTGGGGGGGGGGTAGGCAGTTGAGGTTAAGTGACTTGCCCAGGGTCACACAGCTAATACGTGCCAAATGTCTGGGGCCAGATTTGAACTCAGATCCTTCTGACTCCAGGACTGGTGATCTATCTACTGAGCCACCTAGCTGCCACCAGAGGAGAATCTTTAATGAAGAAAACAGTTTACAAAATAGAAAAAGAGAGAACCAATGAAGAGAGGATCATACAATTACAAGCTCTAGAAAAATCAGCAAATTAACTTTAAAGGAAAAATAAAAGAAGAAATTGGGAAAATTAGAGGATAAAGAGAAAAATAAAAAGTAGAACTGATAAAACTAAAATCTTAAAGAGATTGATATCATCTACAAAACTATTTATTAACTTGATCAAATTACTTAACACCAAAAAATGAATGTCAAATTCCTGACAGAGAAAATAAACATAACAATAACTATTAAATATAATTATATAACAAAACAGTACTAAAACAAGTTATCAATATAAATATACTCATATTTATGTACCATACATATATTTATACACACACACAACAAACCAATAAAGACAACTTAAATAAATCTCAAAAAATCTATCAAATAAAAATACAAGTGAATTTTTAAATATAAAAAATATGTTATTTCTCTTATTTAGAGTTCCTATCCTTTTCATAAGTAATAGTAAAATGTGTTAGTTTAAGGGATATTTAAGAGCGGCAGCAGGGAAGAGTACAAAAGATCAGGGGAAAATAAGCAGTTCCACAGTCCGTCCCAGCTAATCCTGATGTGACAGCCTATGTCTCACCTTCCTGCATTCAAAGGTATTCCACTGACATCAAGTGTAAATGATAGCCTATACATCTGCCTTACACTGATCTGCTCCTCTTTTTCACACGCCAACTCACCATCTCCCCATATGGTCTCACTGAGGGCAAAAAGGGTACATGAGGTATGAGAATTGGAAGGACAGCCTCTGCTGGGAGAGATATAGTGAGCTCTGGGCTGAAAAGAAACCATGTGACTTTAGCATCCAGAAGTGACCTTTTCTGGGGTTTTTGAAGGTCATTTCAGCATCAAGAAGTGATATTTGCTCATGGGTCCTGTCAATCAGAGCTACCAGCCAATTAGCTTGGAGCCGTGTGTGTGTGTGGACGGCCCTGTTTCCGGTTTCATAGGAGGCTTCAGGGAGAAGCCAAGGAGTGAGCTTTTTTTATTTTTTCCCAATTCCTGACCTCCACTTGGTGGGTCAGATGCTGGGCACTCTTAGAGATAGTTAGATGAAGTTTGACTTTTACCTCTCTCTCTCCTAACGAACTTCTAATGCACTTTAATAAATACTTAAAAGTCTAAACTCTTGCTAAAGCTTCTAATTTAAAGCAACCACTCATTAGATTTTATACATCATAGCTAGAATTTTAGGCCCTTACAGATGGCGACCACAAGGAGAATGCTGAACTCTGCGATCTTCTGATCTTCTAGTTGGGTAAGAAAATTTTCCCCTATTTCCACATGTGCCTGTCTCTTTAAATTGGGTGTCTCTTACTGGCTAAGTACCTACTTTACCTCTTAAGTACCTTTTTTCTCATTTTAGCCTCCTATTTCCAAGTGTCTCTCCCTTTTATGTTTCACAATTGATTGGGGCCCCTGGGATCAAAAAAGCCTCTGGGGTTTTAGCATTCTAGGCCTCTTTTCATGGCTATTCACCCAGACCAAGATGGACCTCCTGTTTAAGCTTGGTCCTTATGAATTTGAATGTTCTATTCTTATTTTTATTTTTATTCTTACTTTTCTTTGTGTTATAGTGAGGAAATTTGTGAATTACAGGAAGGGGATTGATGATAGTACATTTCATATCATTCAAGGCTCCCCCATTGAGAAAATAATTGCAGCATAAGCTACTGAATCAGCCAGGCACAATCTAGATTTTTTGTTGCAGTGAGGATTCCAGATTGATTCAGTTGAGCACAGCTTCTTGGTGTTGGCCATACTGTTCATTTGAGGTCAAAAAGTCTCAGAAAGGAGGCTTGTGTCCCTCTCTACTCTGGTAACCAGAAAGCCATGTCAACAAACCGAGTCAGTCCCCTTAGCCAATCAAACAGAGTTTCAACTCTTAAGGAGAGTTTTAAGACCTCTTAATGAAAAGAACCAGCCAATCTTCATAGAGTAGGGCCTTAGGAAAAGCTAGCATAGGCTACATGGCAAGACCCTGAACAACATTTCTCCTATTGCACTGAAAAAAGTGTATGTTGGAGTTTTGAATATGTGCAGCTAAACAAAGTTCAAGAAAATTATGGGGCTTTCCTGACTGAGTGTACTACAAATTTATGTTATATAATCCTAACTGGGCTCTAAGTGCTGTGATGCAAGCCTTTTATACCTCTCTAATTGACCCATAGCCCCATTCACCACAGTGGTTCTTCTAAAATTTTTCACCTCTCTTCAAACCTCCTGTGGCTCTCCTTTCCTTAACTCTCACAGCTGAAAACTTGGCTCATGTTTTACTGAAAAAAAACTGAGGTCATTTATAGAGTGCCCTCTCTTACCCTCCTTATCTCATATCACTCAGATGCCTTCTGCAAATACATCTTCCTTTACCTCTGTTTACATAATGAAATGACCTTTCTCCTTGCCATGGCAAAACTTTCTACAGCCACAAGGTATTCCATTCTATTCTTTTTTTTTTTTTGGTGAGGCAATTGGGGTTAAGTGACTTGCCCAGGGTCACACAGCTAGTAAGTATTAAGTGTCTGAGACCAGATTTGAACTCAGGTACTCCTGACTCCAGGGCAGGTGCTCTATCCGCTGTGCCACCTAGCTGCCCCAATTCCATTCTATTCTATTCCATGTCTTTCCCATTCTCAAAAAAACCCTCACTTGATCCATCCATTCCCGCCAGTTTTCTTAATTCTCATCCCTTTTGTGCCTAAACTCTTTTTTATAGAAATGTTTAGAATTTTATTTTGTACAAATGACATGTAAAAACAAATTTTGACATCAAATTTTTAAACTTTGTGTTCCAACTTCTCTTCCTCCCTCCCTCCTCACCCCAACCCCCAAGAACTAAAGTAATTCAATATAAATTATACATGAGTAGTCATGCAAAACATCTCCATATTAGCTAGGTTGTGAAAGAAAACATACAAAAAACAAACTTCAGATTAAGGAACTATAAAAAATATGCTTCAATCTGTTTTTAGATACCATCAGTTCTTTCTCTGTAGATGGATTACAATTTTCATAAATCTTTCGGAGTTATCTTGGATCTTTGCATTACTGAAAATAACCAAGTCATTCACAACAGATCTTCTTACACTATTGCTGTTATTTTCTATACAGTACATTTCACTCTGCATCAGTTCATGTAGGTGTTTCCAGGTTTTCCTGATAACATCCTGCTCATCATTTTATTTGTTTCTGATAAAGTAACCTGGGCCTCCTGCCACTCAAGATTTCTTCCTGGTTCCCTGTTGGGGTGGGATAGCCAAATTCCTCTTTATGTCCCTCAGACACCCCTGTATTCCCCCCGGGGCCAGGATTCAGTCCTCTCAATTGACCTTAAGCTTAATTCCAGAAGACTCTGGTGCTGCAGCTGATTTGGAGACTCAGGGTTAAGCTTCTTTGGCACAGTCAGCCTGGGGCTGGATTTGTGTTGGTGTGATTGCCAGGTTGGACTCTACTCCCAGTCCAGTCCAGTGGCCCCCTCCTGTTGAGCTTCTAAGCTCTCTTTGGCTGGAAAATAATCTAAGCCCATTTTTTGTGGGTTCTCCTGCTCCAGGGGTTGTCTTATGGCTGTTTTCAGTGTAATTGTGTCATGAGCTCTGAGCATTTAATGCCTTTCCTCTGCCATCTGACCTCAGTCCCCCTGTAATACTAGTGAATTATATCAACTATTTTAAAACCAATCAAAAGCTAGAGAACATTTTTTCCTTTTATAAGACAAATGATAGGGGCAGCTAGGTGGTACAGTGGATAGAGCACCAGCCCTGGAGTCAGGAGTACCTGAGTTCAAGTCCGGCCTCAGACACTTAACACTTAGCAGCTGTGTGACCCTGGGCAAGTCACTTAACCCCAATTGCCTCATAAATAAATAAATAAATAAATAAATAAATAAATAAATAAATAAATAAATAAAGACAAATGATAACTGAACAAATGAGAGACAAAGAAATAGAACTATAGACTAATGTCACTATTGAATGCCATTTCAAAATTTTAAAATATGCTCATAAAGATACTACAATATGTTCAGAAAATAACAAACTTTGATCAAGTTATATACATACCAAAAAGGCAAGAATGGTTCAATATTACAAAAACTATTAAGATTTTAAATATGTACAACAAAAACAAAACATGATTATTTTATTAAATATAAGACAAAGTCTTTGATCCACCCCACCCCTTAAAAAATCTTTGACACTTTATATTACTAACAAGCATAGGTATAAGAGGGTCTTTTAAAAATATGATCAAAAGTCTATGTAGTACAAAGAACTAGCTTTATTTGCAATGAAGAAACACTGAAAGCATCCCCAGTACAAATAGGATTAAAGCATGGATCCTTCTGTCTCTACTATTGACATAGTTCTAGAAATGCTATCTATAGTAATTAGGCAAGAGAACAAAATTAAACATACCAAAAATGACAATGAGGAGAACAAATTATTGATTTTTACACACAAAATGTTCTTACAGTTTAAAATTTCAGAAAGTAAGTAAAGCACCTATTTGTGAAAATTGCATTAGTATAGGCCCAGAATTAAAAAAAAAAAGTCCACAAACTTCATCATGAGGATTTCTACAGACTGATGAGTAAAATCAGGAGAAAAACAATAGAAAAAACTCATTCAAAATAAGCACAAATACACAAACTATATCCAAGTCAATTTACCAAGACAAGGCCAGAACTTATATAATTTCAAAATACCTTTCATAGAAATAAAACCAAGTAATCATAAATAGCCAGTAGGATAATTAGTAACATCATCAAAGCAGCAGGATATGAAATACATTGACAAAATTCACCAGCTCTTCTCTACAATATTTACAAAAAAGCCCCAAGAATAAATAAAGAAAAATTCATTCAAAATAACTACAAAATGTGAAAAAATATCTAGAAGGTAATTTACCTAGACACATAAAAGAGTTATATAAAAATAATAACAATACATGCTGTTTAGAAAAATAAAGACATACAATTGGTGATACACTAATGGCTAATGGTCAGCCTATACAATTGTAATTTTTGTGACAATTGTAATTTTTTAAAAAGAATTTTAAATGATGTTTAATTTACTGATTTATTGTTTTGCTAATAAAAAAATTACCAATAGGATACCTTATAATACTAGATAAAACAATAACCAAATTTACTTGGAAAAACAAGTCTAAAATCTCAATTAAAATAGCTTTAAAATGCATTAATAAAGGGCGCATAAAATCAACAGATCTCAAACTATTATAAGGCAGTACTAATGAAAACTATTTGATATTACTTTAAAAAAGTAGATCAGAAGAATAGATTAAGGAAAAAAACAGAATCAAATATAGTAGCCCACTGTTTGAAAGTTCAGAGATACAAATTACTGGAAAAAATGAATTCTCCTTTGACAAGAACTATTGGGGAAACTGGAAAGCATTTTGACAGAAACTGGCTTAAGACCATATGCTACAATAAACTCAAATGGATATTAGATCTGAATATAAAACCTAAAACATACATTAAAAATAGATCATGAGAGGAAATACCTTTCAAAACTATGACTAGAGGAAAATTATTAAGCAACAAAGGTTAAAAACAGTCATACAAGACAAAATTGAAAATTTCAATTACATCAAATAGAAAAACTATTCTGTACACAAAATCAATAAATATGAACTAATAAAAGAAAAATGAAGTGAAAAATATTCATTTTAAGATCACTTACAAGCCCAATATCCAGAATTTAAAGTAAATATATTTAAAATTATTATAATTAATATATAATCCCGCATAAATATGCAGTGCTACATTCATAAATATATTAAACTGAGCCATCTTCCAGTAGTAAAGTCAAAGGACATGAACAAAGCTTTCAGAAAACTAACAAATATGAGTAACAATTTAAAAAGTTTCAAATTACTACTAATAAGAGAAATACAAGTTAAAACAACTCTGCGTTTTCACCTTTCATTTTGCAATTTAACAAGGATAATAAGATATAGGAAAAGTTAATGTTGGAGAGACTTTGGAAGGCAGGGATACTTGTTCTTGTTCTTCTTGTTTTTTCTTTGTTCCCAAATGACATCAGGATGACTGGAGATGGCCCCTGATATTTAAGGCAATTGAGGTTAAGTGACTTGCCCCGGGTCACACAGATAGTGTCTGAGGTGAGATTTGAACTCAAGTCCTCTCAGCTTCAGGGCCAGTGCTCTATCCATTGCACCACCTAGCTGCTCCTAGACAGGTACACTAGTACATGGCTGGTAGAGTTGTGAAGAAGTCAAATTATAGTGGGTATCCATTTGGAATTATGCTCTATCCCAGCAATTTCACTACTGAACATTATACATCATAAAGTTAAAGATAGAAATGAAAGTTCTATAAAATATTCTCAGCAATACTTGTGGTAGCAAAGAATGGGAAACAAACTGTGTGGCTATTGATTGGAAAGTGGTTGAAAAAATAATTACAGTAAATAAATCTAATAAAATATTTTTATTCAATAAGAAATCATTATGAGCAATGGAGAGAAAGATGAGCTTTATATGAACTGATGCACAGTGAACTATGGAGAACAAAAGAAGAGAATCTGCTCTGTGATTATGTGATGCTCCTGAAAAACATCACTGTGAGGAACTGAAAAACCAGCGATGTACCTGGAGAACAGACAATGAAACTTATTCCATGCCTTACTGAAGAGTCAGTGGACTGCCAGCTCAGGATGCTGTATATATTGATGGGTACAGTCACCATACAAGAGGGTTTTTTGCTTAATTGCTATTCTTTTTATACAAGGGAGGATTAAATTTGTAGGGATGGCTATTCCCTACGCCTGTCCCCAGTAATGACAGATATCAACAAGAACACAAATTATATTTTAAGAATTTAAAAAGTAAGACTAAATTCTAGGATTTCTGGGCAACAAAATGGCATACTAGACATTTTTTACCAAATCCCATGACCTCTCAAACCTCTCCCAAACAGAAATTATGTACCAAAGATAAAGCAAATTCAGCTGCTTCCATGGTCTAGGACACCCAGAATCCAAAAAGAAAGTTTAAAAAAAACCCTGTAACTTACACTAGCTGACCCTGAAGATATTAGGAACCCCACCCATGCCACATATTCTACTATCAGGGATGCTGTACTCAAAGACCCAAGGACACAACACAGGCTCACATCAAAAAATAAGAGTAAAAATTTAAGACAAAATAAAATCTAATTTGGTTGATAAATTTTGTTGTTATTCACATCTCTTTAAACAACATCTCCCTTTTATACTCATCCAAATTGTTTTTCTTTGTGTCTTCAGAATTTCATTTCTGAAAACTTCCTATGCTATCTGAGATGATTGGTCCTATTGGATTTTTTGTATTCAAAATTCTTTGCTTTTGTGTCTATGGAATTTATTCTCATTTTCATAAGTCCTTCAGGGTTATATTGGATCATTACCTTGCTGAAAATAATCACATGCTTCCCAGCCGATCATCTTACACTATTGCTGTTATTTTGTATGCAGTACATTTCACTCTGCTTCAGTTCATGTAGGTCTTTCCAGGTTTTTCTGATAGTATCCTGTTCATCATAACCTGTATAAAGTATGTATGGAATTTATTCTCAAAAATTTCTTATCCATTCTGAGCTAGCTTCCACTATTAAATCTTTGTTTGTCATCTTCTACCTATCCTTTTTTTAAAACAACCCTCTGAAATTTTTTTCTCCAAAATCCCAGGTTTCATGCCACACAATGCCCAGGTTTCTTCTTCTCTACCACAAATTCTAAGATAAAATGATTGTATATGTTTCTCCCAAGGTTTCTGTTATTTAATCTCCAGTGAGAAGTACCTCCTTGTCTTTGAGAATTAGGTCCTGAGTAAGTTTCTTCTTTAAGTTCTTCAAGATTTTGAAAAGGGAAATTAACATTAAGGTAAGACAAGAAATTATTAGGTGCTCTGTTTTGAAGGGAGTGAGTGCTAATGTTTGAATAATTGCAGTCCCCTCCATAACCCACCCCCAGATCACTTACATATTCTGCCTCTGTGTCAGGCTTGAGGTCTGTTTCCTTTTTGGGTGCAAAGAATCTGTAGTATATTCTGAATACAATTGAATTTAGATCTTTTAAATATTTGTTGGTATATTGAGCTTGCCTCACCTATGGATACTTGAAAATGTCAGTCACAAAACTACCTTTTACCAAAATTTACTTCTGCTACGACTGCTCAGGGATCTTTCCCAAGCAAACCCCAAATGGGGTCACAAAGAATCAAGCAAGACTGAAACTATGGAACAAGAACAACAGTTCTTTAAGGGCAGCTAAGTGGCACAGTGGATAGAGTGTCAGGCCTGAAGTAAGGAAGACATCTTCATCAGTTCAAATCTGGCCTCAGATACTTACTAGCTGTGTGACTCTGGGCAAGTCAATTAAACCAGTTTGCCTCAGTTTCCTCATCTGAAAAATAAGCTGGAGAAGGAAATGACAGATCGCTCCAATATCTCTGTCAAGAAAACCCCAAATGGGATCACAAAGAGTTGCACAGACTGAAAATGACTGAACAACAACACAATTATGTGTATTTGGTTTGGTCATTAAATGAAAGGAATACACACACACACACACACACACATACACACACACACATATATATATATATATATATATACAAATATTAAGATATATATTTTATATGTTTTTTCTCATTCTTCTGAACTTTGATTTCCTGAGAATAAAGAGGGGAAAAATCACCATAAGAAGCTACATTTTTTCTCATTTATCAAAGAAAACATGGGACAGCTTAACATATTGCATACAAAAAAAGCCCATATTGTATACACATGCATGCAATGATGGGAGAGTCCCCTACAGAAAAAGGAAGCAGCAGGGAAGATCACTGTCATTCTGGCAATAGTTGGGTGATAGCAATTTATAATTTCAATTCAAATTAACAGGCATTATTAAACCCTTAAGTAATAGCCAGACTCCTGTTTGAGACACTAGGTATTTGTTGTTATTCAGTTGTTTCAGTTATGTCCTGCTCTTTGTGATTCCATTTAGGGTTTACTTGGCAAAGATACTGAAATGGTTTGCCATTTCCTTCTCTGGCTCATTTTACAGATGAGGAAACTGAGACAAACAGGGTTACATGACTTACCTAGCTATCAAATGTCAGAGCCTGGATCTGACCTCAGGTCTTCCTTATTCCAGGCCTGGTGCTCTATCCACTATGCCACTTGGCTACTGATAGGCACTGGATACACATAGTCAAAAAGTACTTTCTAGTGCTTTTCATCCTGTATATAAAACTATCTAACTTCTACAGCCATGAAAGGTCCTATGCAATATGTAGCCACCAAGTACAGAAGGGATGACTGTACAGAAGCAACAGTCAGAGTAAATTCTGTTGCTTCTTAAAATTCATTCCTTTGAAATAATTCTTCTTCACTTCCCTCTCACTTGATGTCCCTTCTTTTATGGACTGCTTAAGTGCATGCAAGTTATATTATGTTATCTTTTCTTTTTCATTTATTCCACATCAAACATTGCTTCATAGATCATATCTAGGTAGCTCAATGGAGGAGACATTCCATCTTTTCCTGTAGAAAATGACAAAGACAAGATTCCATTCATGTGCACCATCCATCCAGGTTGGCAGTTGAGAGAGACAGTGTGGTCTAGCAGATAGAACAGCAGATGGCAAGTCAAGAGACCTGGTTTCTATTCCCAGCTCCCTCACTGTTAGATCTTTGGCAAGGAATTTCCAATCTCTGTTCCTAAGTTGCTTCATATGTCAGAGGGCTTGCAAGCCCTGTGCCCAATGTGTCTCCCAGGTAGGAGATGAGCTACTGCCCAGAAAGCAGTCAGGGCTCCCTAGAAATAAATCTAAATGAGAGAATACCATCTTAAGACTCTGTTCGCTTACTTTTTCTCCTTCACTCCCCACCAAGTTCCAAATGTTCTTTCACCACAGCAGGTGGTAATTGGTTGGCTCTGTGGTTGTTGACTAGCTCAGTGGTGGTGACAGTTGGTTGAGCCTTGCAAATCATTTTCAAGCCTTGTTAGGTCCACAAATCTTCTGTTTGGTTCATTAGTTTTGCATTGCCCCACCCACACCTAACAACACAAATTGTCTTTCCTAGCTATCTCTATCTTCCACGAGTCTATTTCTGGAAGAATAATGAAAAAGGGTATCTTGTCACAGCAAATACATTGAGTTAAAATAATTTATCAATCAACAAATATTTTATATCTTTCTAGTAGGAATCTTATGAAAATGAATGTTGAAATCTACCCTTACATGTAACTGGAAAATAAAATAAATGTTTGTTGCTGAAAAAAAAACCCAAAACAAACAAACAAACAAACAAAAAAACCCTCATCATCCTTTCACCTAATCTCTCTAGTCTATCAAGGCTATTAAAGTTCTTCCACTTAAAAAAACTTGTCAAGTCTCATCAATTCTCTCTCCACCACATCTCTCAAATCCATCATCTTCTCTCCTCTCAAATCACAATCATTATAATCTAGGTCCTCATCACCAATTGTCTGGACTATTATGGTAGCTTCCAAATTAATCTCCTCAAATTCCCTATCTTCTCTCTCTACTCTATCTTTCACATAGCTACCAATTAATTACTCTAAAGTTATGTTACTCCTCTGGTATAGATGCTTCAGCATTTATTACCTCTTGGGTAAAACACAAATTCTTGTTTTGGGTATTTAAAGTCCTTTGTAATTTGGCTTCAACATGATTAAATATTACTTCCTTTCTTGCACCCTTTGTTCCAGGTAATCTGACCTACTGTTTTCCATACAAGACATCCTATTTCTCATCTCTGTAACTTTGTACAATCTGTCCCTCATACCTAGAATTATCTTAATCCTCAGTTCCAACACTTAGAATCTCTATATTCTTTCAAGATTCAGTTCAGGTGCCATCTCCTATAGGCAACCTACCACAGTTCTAGTTTATGTCAATATGTCACACATTCTTTTAGCAGTCTTCATGGCCCTGCACTCCTACTAGCTCTGCTTTCTAACCCCAAAACAAGAATGGGAAAAGTAGATGGTAGGGTGCTCTAGAGCTAGCAATGGACTTCAAAGGAAAAGAAACACTGGATTCCTGGGAAAGGCAAGATGAATAGTTTTGAGCAAAGAGCTTGGAGTGCGGGGAGGGAGTACAAAGTAGTCAAAAGAGAGCTTATATCCCATGTAGAGTGGGAGAGTTTGAGTGGTAGAAGGTCCCAGTTGGAACAGAGTAAGTTGCATAAGTATGGTGGAGAGTTCAGATAAAGGCAAATTCAGATAGAAGTACCCAGTTAGAAATCTACGAAGTGGAATAGGGTTGTCTGATAATGAGGGTTCATGGTGTTGCCACAGTGCTATATGGCTGATGAGCTATGAAGATGGAAATTCATAGCATGGACAAGGGCAAGAAATCATGAGTTCAAGGAATTGTGATGATTATTAATCTGGATACTAAGATCATACAATCATTGATTTTTAGAAGAAGGGGATTTGGGGTACAATCTAATAAATAAAACTCATATTTATAGAGAAAACTCATTGGAATAGTCCCAGGGAGGTTGTGATGAGCCCAAAGTTAATAGCTACTTGGTGGCAAACCCAGACAAGAAATTAGGTAACTTGATTCCCCATTCTACCATAGAATGAAAGTTCCTAGAGGGCAGGAATTGTCACTTTTGTATTTATATTGTTGTTTCTTTGTCCTCCATTCCTGAAGAGGACCATGACATTGGGGTGATGTCATGACTTGCACTAAATTGGATTTAAGTGAAAGAGGGCCATGTGAGGTCACCAACCTCATCACTCTCTCCTCCAGAGCTATCTGGGACCAATGGCAATACATTCATCTGGATGACTATAGATGACCCTTGGGTTAAGTGACTTGCCCAGGTCACACAGCTAGTATCTGGAGTGAGATTTGAACTCGGGTCTTCCCAACTTCAAGGCCAGTGCTCTCTCCCCTGCACCACTTTGGGTACCCCTACATTTATAACCTCAGGGTTCAAGCATAAAACCTGGCACATACAGTGGCATAGGCTTAATAGATGATGGCTGATTTATTGATAGTCTTCTGTCTACTACCTCCCTTTCTGAAGACAGTAGAGGGGGAGGGGGGGTCAGATGTATCCCTAGTCTCCAGCCCCAAGTAATGATTCCTATGAAAGAACATCAAAGTGCAGAAAAGAGACAGAATTTATTTCATTTTCTTTTGTTATGTTTCTCACTTCTCAATAAATATACTGCCAGATTTTTCTTGAGCAGATCTTGATTTCTTTTAGATTCTTGGCATATTAATCAATGTTTACTTTCCATGTTTAATTGTCTTTGATGTCATTTTAACCCTTTTTGCAAAAGAAGCAAAAGAAATATAGAAGAACTTGATTCTGTTACTATCCTTTTTCATGGGGACTCAGGGTGAGGAGGAGCAGGTATCCTAGGAAAGAGGACTGGTCTATTAAGTTGATGATGGAGAGAAGGTAAAAGAAGTGGGGGCTCGGTGGGCACATTAATGAATCTAGGGCCTATTCCTCAGCACAGTTTCACAGTCCCAGACTGGAAACACTGTGGGCTGCTATCCATTGAATGCACATCTGTCCGTGCAAACACATTTCATCAGGCAATTGACTTCAAGAGTGAACACAGCAGGAAGTGGTGAGGAATCAATATGAACTAAGATAACTCCCGAGGAGATAGAATTTCACCTGCAGGAAATGCTTAGGCCCCAGGACTCCACAGGACAATCACACTGGCACATCCTTCATCACTGAGGATGTTCACTTCATGGAATATTCCAGATCTAATATAGTTATTATTACTAAGATTTCATTCTTAAGGTAACCAATGCTTGAACAATTCTTGGAGTTGTGTTGCAGCTTCTCCAAAACACCTTTACACTCCTAATCCTATTCCAGTTTTCATCACTCACTCTTCATAAATGGCTTCCAAAATATGATGTCTTTAAGAATTAAAAAAAAATCTTTCCCAAAGGCACTAAACAACTCTATAGACCTTAATAGGTCCTTGTCCTACTTTTATGCCTTGGTCTTGTCCTTTACACCTGGGCTGTTGCCTTGTGAAAAAATGTATTTGTCTATTCAATTCTACAAACATTTTAAAGGAGCTGAACTTGAAGGGGGGAGACAAAATTAAGATAACATAGGGTTTTATCCTCATTGTACCCAAATAAAAGGTATAGTGGAAAGAGGACTGGACTTGGGAGTCAGAAAGACCTATAGTTAAATAACATCTCTAATTGCAGAGTGAAGCCATGGACAAATCAGTTACCCTCTTTGATTATAAATTTCTTCATCTGTAAAATGGGGAAACATACATTGCAAGACAGAAGAATTCTCAGAGGTCTGGGATAAGGGCAATTAGATCCTCATCTAGTTCAACTTCTTCACTTTATAGATGAGGAAACTGAGGCTCAGGGAGATTATTATTTGCCCTAGTTTTAATGAGTAGCAAGGAGTAGAGACAGGACATAAGCCCTGATTGCCTCAGTACAAATCCAACATTCTTTCCATTTTGTCATGCTGATAATCATACCTATATTATCCATCTCTCAGTGTTGTAGTGAAGATAAAATGATAGAATATATATGGAGTGCTTTGTGAACCTTAAAGCACTATCTAGATGCCAAGAAATCAACTCTTCTGTGTGCCTGTCACTCTTGCTAGGTGCTAAGAATAAAGATACCTAGAATACAATTCCCATCGTATTCATAGAACTTGCATTCTAATATTATTACAATATGATAAGTATTATTATTCAGTCCAACTATGTATATGATTAGCAGGTTATGTCCTAAATAATAATCCTGACTATTTGTTGAGAAATATTTTGTTTTTTCATAAAGGTATTTTATTATTTTCCAGTTACATGTAGAGATAGTTTTCTACATTTGTTTTTATAAGATTTCTAGTTTCAAATTTTTCTCCCTCCCTCCCATACCTCCCCCTCCCCAGGATAGCAAGCAACCGGATATAGGTTATATATGTACAGTCACATTAAATATATTTCTGCATTAGTCATGCTGTGAAAGAAAAATCAGAGCAAAAAGGAAAAAATATCAAAAAAACAAAAACAAAAAACCCAATAGAATTAGTATGGTTCAATCTGCATCTAGATTCCATAGTTCTTTTTTTATAGCTTTGGAGAGCATTTTCAATCATGAGTCCTTTCACTGTATTGCTTAGAAGAGTCAAGTCTATCATAGTTGATCAACACACAATGTTGTTGATACTGTGTACAATGTTCTCCTGGTTCTCCTCAACTCAGTCACCATTAGTTCATGTAAGTCCTTCCACGTTTCTCTGAAATCTCTGCTCATAGTTTCTTATAGCACAATAATATTCCATTACATTCATATAACAACTTGTTCAGCCATTCCCCAATTGATGGGCATCTCCTCAATTTCTAATTCCTTGCCACCACAAAAAGAGAAGCTCTAAATATTTTGTATATATGGGTACTTTTCCCTATTTTACGATCTCTTAGAGGAAGAAAGACCCAATAGTGGTATTGCTAGATCAAAGGGTATGTACAACTTTATAGCCCTTTGGACATAGTTCCAAATTGCTCTCCAGAATGGTTGGATCAGTTCACAGCTCCACCAATGATGCATTATTGTTCCAATTTTTCCATAGCTCCTCCAACATATATTATGTTCCTCTTTTGTCATATTAGCCAATCTGATAGGGGTGAGGTGGTACTTCAGAGTTGTTTTAATTTGCAATTCTCTGATCAATAGTGATTTAGAGCATTTTTTTCATATGGCAATAGATGGTTTTGATTTCTTCATCAGAAAACTGCCTGTTCTTATCCTTTGACCATTTCTCAATTGGGGAATGACTTGGATTCTTATAAATTTGATTTAGTTCCCAATATATTTTAGTAATGAGGCTTTTATAAAAAATACTGGCTACAAAAACTGTTTCCCAGCTTTCTGCCTCCCTTATAATTGTGGATGCATTGTTTCTGCTTGTACAAAACGTTTTTAATTTAATGTAATCAAAATCATCCATTTTGCATTTCATTATATCTCTTGTTTGGTCATAAACTGTTCTCCCTTCCACAAATCTGAGAGGTAAACTATTCTTTCTTGTACTAATTTACCTATGATATCACTTTTTATGTCTAAATCATATACCCATTTTGACCTTATTTTAGTAAAAGGTGTAAGATGTTGGTCTATGCCTAGTTTCTGCCATACTATCTTCTAGTTTTCCCAGCTCTTTTTGTCAGATACTGAGTTCCTATCCTAGAAGCTGGAGTCTTTGGGTTTATCAAACAGTACATTTCTAAAGTCATTTACTGTTGTGTCTCCTGTGCCTAACCTATTCCACTGATCCACCACTCTAATTCTTAACCAGTACCAAATAGTTTTGATGACTGCCACTTTAAATTAAAGCTTCAGGTTTGGTATAGCTAACCCACCTTCCTGTGCATTTTTTTCAATAGTTCCTTTGAAATTCTTAAACTTTTGTTTTTCCAGTTGAATTTTGTTATTATTTTTTCTAATTCTATAAAATAATTTTTAGGTAGAGTAATTGGTATGGCACTGAATAAGTAAATTAATTTAGGTAGAATTGTTATTTTTATTATATTAGCTCAGCCTATCCATGAACAATTGATATTTCTTTCAATTATTTAGATCTGATTTGATTTGTGTGAAAAGTGTTTTGTTATTGTGTTCATAGAGTTTCTGGTTTGTCTAGGCAAGTAGACTCCCAAGGATTTTATATTGTCTACTATTTCTTTAAATGGAATTTCTCTTTCTGTCTCTTGCTATTGGACTTTTTTGGTCATGTATAGAAATGCTGATGATTTATGTGGATTTATTTTATATCCTTCAATTTTGCTAAAGTTGTTAATTGCTTCAAGTAATTTTTAGTTGATTCTCTAGGATTCTCTAAGTATAGTATCATATCATCTGCAAAGGGTGATAGTTTTGTTTCCTGCTTGCCTATTCTAATTCCTTTAATTCCTTTTTCTTCTTTTATTGCTATAGATAGCATTTCTAGTATAATATTAAATAATAAAAGTGATATTGGGAATCCCTCTAACTTATCCCCATTATATATAATGTTTGCTGATGGTTTTAGGTAGATACTGCTTATTATTTTAAGAAAAGCTCCACCTATTCCTAAGCTCTTTAGTATTTTTAGTAAGAATAAGTGCTGTATTTTGTTCAAAAGCTTTCTCTGCATGTATTGAAATAATCATATGATTTTGGTTAGTTTTCTTATTGATGTGGTTGATTATGTTGATAGTTTTCCTAATGTTGAACCAGCCATTCAGTCCTGGTATAAATCCCATCTGCTCATAATGTATTATCCTGTTGATCACTTGCTGTAATCTCCTTACTAGTATTTTGTTTAAGATTTTTTGCAGCAATATTCATTAGGTACATTGGTCTATAATTTTTTTTCCCTGTTTTGGCTCTGCCTGGTTTTGGTATCAACAGCATATTTCTGTCATAAAAGGAATTTGGTAGAACTCCTTCTTCACCTATTTTTCCAAATAATTTGTATAGTATTGGAATTACTTTTTTCTTTAAATGTTTGGTAGAATTCACTTGTAAACCCATGTGGCCCTGGAGATTTTTTTCTTAGGGAGTTCATTAATGGCTTATTCAATTTTTTTCCAATATGGGCTTATTTAAGGATTTTATTTCCTCTTCAGTTAACCTGCGCAATTTGCATTTTTGTAAATATTTATCCATTTCATTTAGATTGTCAACTTTATTGGCATACAGTTGGGCAAAATAGCTCCTAATTACTGCTTTAATTTCCACTTCATTGGTGGTTAAATCACCCCTTTTATTTTTGATACTGGTAATTTGGTTTTCTTCTTTTTTATCAAATTAATGAAAGTTTTATCTATTTTATTGATTTTTTTCATAAAATCAGCTCTTAGTTTTATTGATTAATTCTATAGTTTTCTTGCTTTCAATTTTATTAATTTCTCCTCTGATTTTCAGGATTTTTAATTGGGGATTTTTAATTTGTTCTTTTTCTGGCTTTTTTAGTGGCATGCCCAATTCATTCATCTCCTCTTTCTCTTTTTTATTCATGTAAGCATTTAGAGATATAAGATTTCCCCTAAGCATGCTTTGGCTTTTGGTATGTTGTCTCATTATTGTCATTCTCTTGGGTCAAGTTATTGATTGTTTCTATGATTTATTGTTTGACCCATTCCTTCTTTAGAATGTGATTATTTAGTTTCCAATTAATTTTCCGCCTACCTTTCCATCATGCTTTATTGCATGTAATTTTTTATTGCATCATGATATGGGAAGGATGCATTTACTATTTCTGCCTTTCTACATTTGACTATGAGGTATTTGTGCTTTAATACATGGTCAATTTTTGAATATGTGCCATGTACTGCTGAGAAAAAGGTATATTCCTTTCTATCCCCATTCAATTTTCTCCAGATATCTATCATATCTTACTTTTCTAACATTCTATTCACCTCTTTAACTTCTTTCTTATTTATTTTGTGGCCAAATTTATCTAATTCTGAGAGGGGAAGACTCAGCTCCCCCACTAGTATAGTTTTGCTGTCTATTTCCTCTTGTAACTCATTTAACCTCTCCTCTAAGAATTTGGATGCTATACCATTTAGCACATACATGTTTAGTATTGTTATTACTTCATTATCTATCATACCTTTTAGGAAGATGTAGTTTCTTTCCTTATCTCTTTTGATTAGATCTATTTTTGCTTTTGCTTTGTCTGAGATAAGGATTGCTACCCATTTTTTTTTACTTCAACTGAAGCATAATATATTGTGCTCCAACAGTTTACCTTTACTCTATGTGCCTCTCTATGCTTCAAATGTGTTATCAGCTCCCCTCCTACCCTTTCCCCTGTTTCTTCCCTTCCTTCTATCATTTTCCCCCTTTTCCCCTTCCCTTTTTACTTCCGTAAAGAATAAGCTAAATTTATTTATACAAATGAATGTATATGTTATTCCCTCTTTTAATCAAATATGATGAGAATAAGTTTGAAACAATGCTCACCCTTCCCTTCTTTCCCTCTATTATAATAGGTTCTTTGCACTTCTTCATATGATATAATTAACTCCATTCCACCTCCCCTTTCCTCTTCTCCCACACATTCCTTTTTTTCATCCCTTAATTTTGTTTATATCATCACATCAATTTATATTTATACTATCTATGTATATTCCTTCTGTCTGTCCAAATAGAGATACAGTTCTCAAGAGTTACAAGTATTATCTTCCCATGTAGGGATGTAAGCATTTTAACCTTATTGAATAACATTTTCCCCCTGTTTACCTTTTAAAACTTCTCATGAGTCTTTATGTTAAGATCAAATTTTCTATTTAGTACTGGTATTTTCATCAGGAAAGCTTGAAAGTCCCCTATTTCATTGAATGTCCATCTTTTCCCCTGAAATAGAATGAACAGTTTTGCCAGGTAGTTGATTTTTGGTTGCATTCCAAGCTCCTTTGCTTTTTGCAATATTATATTCCAAGCCTTGTGATCCTTTAATATTGGAGCTGCCAATTCTGTGCAGTCCTGACTGTGGTTCCATCATATTTAAATTGCTTCTTTCTGGTTGCTTGGAATATTTTCTCCTTCACCTGATAATTCTGGAATTTGGCTACAATAATCCTTGGGGTTCTCCTTTTGGGTTCTCTTTTAGGAGGTGATCAGTGGATTCTTTCAAGGATGATTTTATCCTCTGATTCTATAATATCAATACAGTTCTTCTTGATAATTTCCTGGAATATGGTGTCTAGACTCTTTTCTTGATCATGGCTTTCAGGTCATCCTATAATTCCCAAATTGTCTCTTCTGGATCCATTTTCTTTTTCTTTTTTTTTTTTTAAAGTTTGCCAATATTTATGTACAGAATATGTTTACAAACAACTCCACCAGGTATTGTACATAACCCATCTCTTGTTCAGCTGTTTGGGCTGGCACACTTGTCAAAATCAAGCAGCAATTCTTTGACTGCACTAGAGGCTTCAACTCTGAACATAGCATGAGAAGCGCACATTTCTTCAAGAGCAAACTGATACTATCCTTCCCTTGATGATATCTCAAAATGCCTCTCTTGTGCCCTGTCCTACCACCAACTCCCTCAAGTGAAAAAGGGCCAGCATATCAGCATTAAATGGAAATCTAGTGATGTGGTTGTTCAGTTATTCAGTTGTGTAAGACTCTTCATGACCCCATGGACAATAGTGTCCATGGCAATTTCTTGGCAAAGATACTGGAATGATTTGTCATTTCCTTCTCCAGTGGATTAAAGCACATAGTATTCAGTGACTTCTGCAGGGTGAGACTGCTGGTAAGTGTCTGAGGCCAGATTTGAACTCAGGTCTTCCTGACTCTAGGCTCAGAATTGAGCCATCTAGCTGCCCCAGTTTCATGATATGACTACCCATTTTAGCTAGATATTAAGTTTTAGTTTTTAAAAAAATATATATTACCCAAGCTTATATCCTTAATGCTTATGATACATTAAATACATTTTCCCTCATTAGGTCTTAAAGTAAGTAAATTATTATTTAACAACTTTTTTTCCAATCACAGTTCGGGCAAATTCATTCTTCATAAAAGAAAGAGGAATTGGTCAGTGGAAAAATCTGAAGTCTTCCCCAAAACTCACAAGTAAGAAGCAGAATACTCACATATATGAGCTCCAGCTCCAACATGGCCTAGGTGTATGGCTATAAGTACATCGCTCACCCTCCCTCATTCATTCTTGGGTTTTTGTTTTTGTTTTTCTGTGAGGCAATCGGGGTTAAGTGACCCGCCCAGGGCCACACAGCTAGTAAGTGTTAAGTGTCTGAGGCCGGACCTGAACTCAGGCCCTCCTGAATCCAGGGCCATGCCCTATCCACTGTGCCACCCAGCTGCCCCCTCCCTCATTCATTCTTACCTTCTTTATCTATAAAGGGGAATATTATCTCCTCAATTAACCTTACAGGGTGGAAGTTCAAATTATATAAAAGATATGAAAATATTTTGGAAAGTATCAAAAGAAATAAAAATGCAAGACAGTATTATTAGTTCCAATATTATTAATATGTAAAGATTCCTCAAGAGCAAAGGATTTTCCAAAGTGTTCTTTGCCAAACATTAAACATTTAATCCTTTTCTTCTTCTTCTTCTTCTTCTTCTTCTTTTTTTTGAATAGAATTTTATTTTCCAAAATATATGTAAAAACAAATTTTAACATCAATTTAAAAAAAAATTTTTCCAACTTCTCTTCCTCCTCCATTCCCACCCCCCACCCACTAGAACTCAAGCATTTCAAAATAAATTATACAAGAGTAGTCATGGAAAACATTCCCACATTAGCTAGGTTGTGAGAAAAAAAAAACAGTCAAAAAACTCCCAAAACTTCAGACTGAGGAATTGTCAAAGAGAAAAAACAATTTTTTACAAAATGTGTTTCCAGGGGCAGCTAGGTGGCGCAGTGGACAGAGCACTGGCCCTGGAACCAGGAGCACCCGAGCCCAAATCCAGCCCCAGACACCCAACACCCACCAGCCGCATGACCCTGGGCAAGGCACCCAACCCCAATTGCCTCACCAAAAAAGAAAAAAAAAAGAAAAGAAAAAAATGTATTTCCATCTATTTCAGATACTATCACTTCTTTTTCTGTAGATGGGTTGCCATTTTCATAAGTCCTTCAGGGTTATATTGGACCATTGCCTCGCTGAAAATAACCACACGCTTGCCAGCAGATCATTTTACACTATTGCTGTTATTTTGTATACCGTGCATTTCACTCTGCTTCAGTTCATGTAGGTCTTTCCAGGTTTTTCTAATAGTATCCTGTTCATCATAACCTAAATAATGTACCTTAAACGTGACAAAGAATTTTCTTCATATTAGTCCAGCAAAGTCATCATAACTATTTCCCTCCATCCTATTCCCTTCCCATGATATTTACTCCATTTTCTATCTTCTTTTAAACTATTCCTCCTCAAAAGTGTTTTACTTCTGACTGTCCCCTCCCCTACTCTGCACTACCTTTTTTTTCACCCTTCCTTCCTTATCCTCTTCCCCTCATACTTTCCCATAAGGTTAAATAGATTACTCCTCCCAACTGGGTGTGAATGTTATTCCCTCCATGAGCCAACTCTGATGAGTTTAAGGTCTTTGAGCTAATTCTATGTTCCAAATTTTCTTCCTCCCTCTCTCCTCAACCCTCCCTATGAAATCAAGCAATTCAATATTTCATACTTGTGCCATTATGCAGAACATCTTCACCTTCCTTGAAAGTATTTTGCTTTTTACTACTCTCTCCCAGAATCTGCCCTTCCCTCCTTCCCCTCTCCCCCCCCCCTTATCTCTCTCCCCTCCCTCAGGGCAAAATATATTACTATACCCACTTGAGTATGTATGTTAGTCCTTCTTTGAGTCAATTCTGATGATATTAAGGTTCAATCACTCCCCAATTCCTTCCCCCTCTTCCCCTCCCCTCCATAAGCTTTTTTCTTGTTTCCTTCATGTGAACAACCTCTCCCCAGACCATCTCTCCCCTTCCCCCTCCCCCACTCTATTTCTCCTACACCTCAACCCTATTTTAAGGATGTCATTATGGGTTAGTTAGGTGGCACAGTGGACAATGCACCAGCCCTGGACGCAGGAGGCCCCAAGCCCAAATCCGGCCCCATACATAAGACACCCCACAAAGAACAAAACATAACATCCCTTCGTATTCAGTTCAGACCTGTGTCCTTTATCTTCCCATATAGGAATGTTAACAGTTTGATCTTTTAATATCCCTCATGAATTCTTTTTCCTGTTTATCTTTTTATGCTTCTCCAGGGTGTTGTATTTGAAAGTCCAATTTTCTATTCAGTTCAGGTCTTTTCATAACAAATGCCTGAAAGTCTTCTTTCTCCTTGAAGTTCCATGTTTGCCTCTGAAAGATGATGCTTAGTTTTGCTGGGTACATGATTTTTGGCTGTAGTCCCAGTTCCTTTGCCCTCTGGAATATCATATTCCATGCCCTCCGGTCCTTTAATGTAGAAGCTTCTAGATCTTGCTTTATCCTTATTGGAGCTCCACAGTATTTAAATTCCTTTTTTCTAGCTGCTTGCAATATTTTCTCCTTGACCTGGGAGTTCTGGAATTTGGCTATAATATTCCTGGAGGTTTTCCTTTTGGGATCTCTTTCAGGAGGTGATCGGTGGATTCTTTCAATTTCTATTTTAGCTTCTGCTTCTAGAATATCAGGGCAATTTTCCCTCACAATCTCTTGGAGGATGGTGTCTAAACTCTTGTTTTGGTCATGGTTTTCAGGTAGTCCAATGATTTTCAAATTATCTCTCCTAGATTTATTTTCTAGGTCAGCTATTTTTCCAAGGAGATATTTCACATTGCCCTCTATTTTTTCATTCAATTGGATTTGCTTTACTGTGTCTTGGTTTCTCATAAGGTCACTAGCTTCCATTTGTTCAATCCTAATTCTTAGGCAATTATTTTCAGCAGACAGTTTTTTAATCTCCTTTTCCAATTGGCTTTTCAAACTGTTGACTTTTTTCTCATGACTCTCCTGCATTGCTCTCATTTCTCTTTCCATTCCTTCCTCTCTTTCTCTACATCTTCATTCTATCTCTCCTACTTTCTCTTCAAAGTCCCTTTTGAGAGCTTCCATGGCCTGAGACCAGTTCATATTTTTCTTGGAAGCTTTGGATGTTGGAGCTTTGACCCTATCTTCTTCTTCTGAGGATGTATTGTGGTCTACCTTTCCCCCCAAAGAAGTTTTCAATGGTCTTCTGCTTTCTCTGCCTACTCATCCTGGCTTACTGTTTCTTGGCTTTTTACTCCTTGAAGTGTAGCGCTGCTTCCCAGACACACTGTTCATGTTACAGTGTGGCCCAGGGGGTGATTGGACTTCTTCTCAGCCTGCCTGGCTTGTGAGTAATCACAGCCGCTTTCTCTTTGACCCAGAAACAGAAGTCTGATTGAGCTCTGATTCTCTATGGTCAGAAGCTTGGCATGCTTTTACTCCTCCCCCACTGGGCCACCACCACTCAATTCAGCCCACTGGTTCAAACCCAGGGCGCTTTGCCCCAACTCCAGTAGATACTGCCTCCACTTCACCCCGGCCTACCTCCAAACCCCCTCACCAGTCTGTGATCAGAGCCTCAGAAGCTGCTGGTGCTGAAGACTCTGACGTGCTGGAAGCACTGTCCCTGGTTGGGTCTGGACCGCGCACTGAGCTGTTCAGCCTGATCAGTAGGTGATCAGAATTGCCCTCTTTTACAGAGAAACAGCATCACTCTCTTCTTATGTGCATTAGGCTGTTCTGGGTTTTGATTTTTACCGCATTATTTGGGCGTGAATGGACGGGTTTATCTGGAGCTTGTGGGAGTCCCTGGATCCATTTTCCAGGTCAGTTGTCTTTCCAATAAGGTATTTCACATTTTTTTCTAATTTTCATTTTTTTAATTCTGTTTGACTTATTCCTGGTCTCTCATAGAGTCATTAGTTTCCATCTGTCCAATTCGAATTTTTAAGGCATTGTTTTGTTCAGTAAGTTTTTGCACCTCCTTTCCCATTTGGCCAAATGATTTTTTTGTTTTTGTTTTTGTTTTTGTTTTTGTGAGGCAATTGAGGTTAAGTGACTTGCCCAGGGTCACACAGCTAGTAAGTGTCAAGTGTCTGAGGCTGGGTTTGAACTCAGGTCCTCCTGAATCCAGGGCTGGTGCTTTATCCACTGTGCCACCTAGCTGCCCCCAAATAATTTTTTTTTTAAATGAAGTGCTTTCTTCAGTCAATCTTTGTGCTTCCTTTTCCAAGCTCTTGATTCTTTTTTCATAATTTTCTTGTGTTGCTTTCATTTATCTCCCCATTTTTTCTTCTACATCTCTCAATTGATTTCTTCTTGGGGTGAGGCAATTGGGGTTAAGTGACTTGCCCAGGGTCACACAGCTAGTAAGTGTTAAATGTCTGAGGCCAGATTTGAACTCAGGTCCTCCAGAATCCAGGGCCAGTGCTCTATCCACTGTGCTACCTAGCTCCCCTGTTTCAATTGATTTTTAAAATCCTTTTTGAGGGCTTTCAAGAAGGCTTTTAGGTCTTGAGAAAAATTCATCTTCCTTCTTGAGGCAATTTGAGAGGGTTATCCTCCTATGAGGTTGTGTTTTGCTCTTCCATGTTGACACAGAAGCTCTCAATGGTGAAAGCTCTTTTATGTTATGTTTCTTATTCATATTGTGGCTTATTTTTTAAAGTTAAGGTCTGCTCATGGGGCACAAGGGCCAGTGTTTCAAGCTTCTTGTGCTTGGGGATAGGGGCTGTGTGACTAGCTTTCTACTCTGAGGCCTCTGTGGCTTGTGGATTCCTCACTGCTCTGGGCTTGCCCCCTGTGCTTGCTCCAGGCACTGGGATGGCCCCACCTAGTTGTGCCTATCCTGTGGGTGGCCCTCCAGCTGGCAGCCTGCCCTCTCAGCTGGTGCTGGATGATCTCACACCTGGCCTGCTGCACTACCAGCTTGCTGAGCCAGGATCAAGGTACATCAGTTGCTCTGCTGTGGCCAAGAGCTTCTGGCTGACTTGCCCAGACCCCCTCTGTGCTGTACTGTGCTGCTCTAAACTGCGCTGCACTCCCCTTTTGCCCAAGTGAGACTGACCTTTCCTGAAGTCTTCTAAATTATCTCAAGTTAGGTTCTGTAGTTTCAGAATCCATTTAGAGGATGGATTTAATGTTGTTTTTGAGGGAAACTTGGGAAAGCTCAAGCAACTTCCTGGCTTCTCTCTGCCATCTTGGCTCTGCCCCCGAGAAATATTTTCAAAGATTATCCAAGCACGGATTAATCTTTCCACTGTTGTGAAAACCAAGGAAAGAAAGGGGGAATGAAGCAAGGAAACAAACATTTATGTGGCAGATGCTGTGATAAGTACTTTACAAATAATATCTCATCTGATCCTGGGAGGATCAATCCTGGGAGGTTGGTGCTATTATAATCCCCACCTGCCTGGCATCATAAATCTCTCATTCATATCCAGATTCTAACTTGGAACTCTGAACTTAAAAAGATGGAGAAATAAGAGAATGTACCAGAAAAAAAATGAAAAGCAAACAAATAATCATTTATGTCATGGCTGCTATGTGCCAGGCAATGTCCTAAGTATTTTGCAAATATTACCCATTTGGTCCTCACAACAACTCTTCTAGGTAGGTTCTATTTTTATCCCAATTTTATAATTAAGACATTGAGGTAGAGTTTACATGATTTACTCAGAGTCACACAGCTATTAAATACCTCAGGTCAGTACTCTATCCACTCTGCCACTTACTTTCCAAGGTAAAAGAAATAGTATGGGATTGAAGGCTTACCTTAACAACTCAATTTGATGAATTGGCCTAATAATGCAAATATTTCATCTTTTCCAGTCTAGGGAGATTCCAACCATTTCTGGTTAATTTAATCCTTTCTACAGGGGCCAGACCTTTGAAGTTTCTCTAAGCTCTATTATTTTAGGATTCTTCATTGAGATAAAACAATGGAAACTTCTGTGGGAAGAACCAAGATGGTGGACCGGAGGAAGCACTACAGCCAAGCACTACAAACACTTCTATCCAAACAAATTTAAAATAATTCTTCAAACTACATTCTGGGGGCAGCTAGATGGCACAGTGGATAGAGCACTGGCTCTTGAGTCAGGAGGACCTGAGTTCAAATCCGGACTCAGACACTTAACACTTACTAGCTGTGTGACCCTGGGCAAGTCACTTAACCCCAATTGCCTCACCAAAAAATAAATAAATAAATAAATAAATAAATACCAAACAAACTACATTCTGAAGGGGCAGAGCCAACAAAATTCTGGGGTGAGACATATCCCAGCCCAAAACAACTTAGTACATTGGAAAGGGAGTTCTTTGGGGGGCAGCTAGGTTATACAGTGGATAAAGAACCGGCCTCAAATATGGCCTCAAAGACTTGACACTTACTAGCTGTGTGACCCTGGGCAAGTAACTTAATCCTCATTGGCCCACCAAAAAAAAAAAGAGGTCTGTGACACCAGGGTGAGGGCTAACCCAGAGTACAGGTGACAATAATACCAGTTGTAAACTTTGAAGTATAAATAGCAGCAGCAAGTTCAGGAGCTCTCAAACCAGAGACAGTAAGGAGATTGAAAAACTAGTCAGAAAACAACTATAAGCAACCACTGTGCTAACACTGGGTATAGGACAGGGTAGAGAGAAGCACTTACAGTCACAAGAAAAAAGAACCTTGCTGAGCAGTATGGCTTATGGTCCCAAAGAAGCAAGGGCCCTGAGGACCAGTTTCACTTGTAGTCCCAAGAGGGTAATTAACACAATTATCCCCAGATCACACACCATTGGAAGTGCTGCAACCTTCCAAACTCCCAAGACTAGCTATAAAAATATCAGTGAGAAAAAGTCTGAAGCCTGAGATAGTTTTGCCCTCCCCCATTCCTATCCTGGGAACATACTCCAGCTTTATCATAAAGTTCAAATCAAGAAATAGTCTAGAAAAATGCACAAACAACCACCACAGAAACAAAGAATATAAGCATAACAACTACCATGGTAACAGAGAAATTCAAGACATAAACTCAGAAGACAACCATGTCAAAATAACTATAAGCAAAACCTCAAAGAAAAATATAAGTTTGACATAAGCCCAACAAGAATTTCTGGAAATGCTAAAAAATAATTTTCATAACCAAACAAAAGTGATAGGGGAAAAAAATTAGGAAAAGGCATGACAATGATGCAATTAAATTATGAAAAGACAAATAACAGCTAGATAAGCACAAAAAATATAGGAGAAAATAACACCTTGTAATAGAGAATTAGCTAAATGGAAAAAAGAGGCATAATAGCTCACTGAAGAAAAAAATCATTAAAAAATAGAATTGGGCAAATGGAAGCTAAGACTCCATGAGACATCAGGAAATAAAGCCAAAAGAATAAGAAAATAGAAGAAAATGTGAAACATCTCATTAGAAAAACAACTTGCCAAGAAAATGGCTACAGAAGAAAAAAATTAAGATTTATTTGACTAAATGAAAAACATGAACAAAGAAGGAGCCTAGATATCATATTTCAAGAAATTATTAGAGAAAGCCGCCTGGATATTCTAGAACAAGAGGGTATAATAGAAATTTAAAGAGTCTACTCAGAGGCCTGAGCCAAGATGGAGAAGAGAAGTCAGGAAGTTGCCTGAGCTCTCCCCATTTCTTTCAGAAACAACATTAAATCAAGTCTCTAAATAGATTCTGGAGCTATACAACCTATAAAAAGGCAAAGTGAAACACTTTTCCAGCTTAATATAACTTATAAGGACTTCAGAAAAGTTCTATTCCACTTGGGTAAAAGGGGAATTCAGTCCAGTGTAGATGGTGTTCAGGTAAGTGTTAAGGGCTAAAATTCTAGCTAGTCTGTCTAAAATATCTAGTGAGTGGTTGCCAATAAATTATAAGCTTTAGCAAGAGTTAGAATTTTAAGCATTTATTAAGGAGAATAAGAATTTAATAAAGAGAAAAGAAAGGCCTAGATTCCTCTATCTATTAAAGGGAGAGTGCATTTTTAGCTGCCTCCTCCACCAGAGTCCCCAGGAAAAGAGAGCGAGACCAAGCGCCAGTCTCATCCTTCCTCCTCCCACTAGCCCCCGTCACTTCCTGACGCCAAAGAAAAGACTCCTGGTCCTAACCTCAAAGACCTTCACTTCATGGGCGGAACTCTTCTACAGTAAGTCTCCAGCAGGTGGCGTCATTCCAATTGTTACATAAGCCAGTGGGAGGCTCTTAGCCCCATCGCAGATCAGCAAACAAGGCCTCTCAGTCCTACTGAGATTACTGGCACAGCAGTCCAACTGTGAGCCCTCCAGCCTTAGCAAAGAAGGTAATCTGCAAACTGACATCCTGGGACAAACCCTCTCCCCTAACATACTGTACAACTAGACCAGGCCCCCACTGTGCACTGAGCAAACTGTAAGCCTTTGAGGCCAACTTTCAGAAAGCCAGTGATCAAGTCCCCAAGCCCAGAACAAGAATCTTGGGGAAGTGGCCCACATACCCCAGGAGCAGAGCTAAACTTTAAAAGTCATGAAATAGGCTAACAAAGACCTAAAACCAGGAAAGAACCCTGACAATAGAGAGCTACTATGGCAACAGAGAAGCTTAAACCATAAAATCAGAAGAGGACAACACTATCAAAATGCCTACATGTGAAGAAGCCTCAAAGAGGACTATAATCCCAAGACCAAAAAGCCTTTTTTTGAAGAGCTCAAAAGGGATTTTAAAAATCAAAGAGAGGCAAAAGAAAAATTGGGAGGAATAAATAATTATGCAAGAGATAGTAAATATCTTGGGAAAGCAATGCAAAAACTGATTGAAGAAAACAATTCCTTTTTTTATAAATGGCTAAATGGGGGTGGGGGAAAATGAGGTCCATTGAAGAAAACAGCTTTTTAAAAAGCAGAATTGGCCAAATGGAAAAGGTGGTACAAAAGCTTACTGAAAAAACAATCCTTAAAATTAGAATTAGGCAAGTGGAAGCTAATGACTCTATGAGACATCAAGAGTTAGTCAAAGAAAATCAAAAGAAAGGAAAAAATAGAGGAAATTGTAAAATACCTCATTGGAAAAGCAACTGACCCAGAAAAGAGATTCTGGAGAGAAAATTCAAGAATTATTGGAATACCTGAAAGCCATGATTAAAAAACCAAACAAACAAACTAAAAAACTGGACACCATCTTTCAAGGAAAACTGCCCTGATATCCTGGAACCAGAGGGTAAAATAGTCATTTAAAGAATCCCCAAATCATGTCCAGAAAAATATCCAAATTGAAAATCCATATTGAAAATTCCAGGGAATATTGCAAGCAAATTTCAGAGTTATCAGGTCAAGAAGAAACTATTGCAAGCAGCCAGAAAGAAATAATTCATATATCAAAAAGCCACAGTCAGGATTATAAAAGACTTAGCAGCTTCAACATTAAAGGATTGGAGGGCTTGGAATATGATATTCTGGAAGGCAAAGGAGCTTGGATTATAACAAAGAATCAATTACATAGCAAAACTGATGATAATCTTTCAGAGGAAAAGATAGGCATTCAATGAAATAGGTTACTTTAAAAACTACCTGATGAAAAGCCCAGTGCTGAAAAGAAAATTTGATCTTCAAATACAAGACTCAAGAAAAGCATAAAAAGGTAAACAGGAAAAAATGATATTATTCAATATGGTTAAACTATTTGCATCTCTACACAAGAAGATAATACTTCTAACTCTTGAGAATTGTATCTTTTTTAGTGCAGTTAGAAAGAGTATGCTTAGAGGGGTGTGTATAAGTTAACTTTGATGTGATAAAAACCATTAAGGGATGAAAAAAGGATTATACTAGGAGAAGAGGAAAGAGGGAGGCAAAATAGGGTAAACCACATCACATGGACAGGCACAAAAGACCAATTACACTAAAGGGAAAGAAGGGAGGGGGTGAGCATAGTTTAAACCTTGCTTTCATTGGATTTGGCTCAAAGGGGAAATAACATACACACTCAGTTGTATAGAGAAATTTATCTTACTCTATAGGAAAGTAGGAGGGGAAAGGCAAAAGAAAAGGCGGGGCTGATAGACGTGAGGGCAGATTAAAGAAAATGGTGGTCAGAAGATAATGGTGAGGGAAAGGGTGAAAGGAGAGAGAAAAGTATCAACATGGGGTAAACAGGATGGAGGGAAATACACTATTAGTAATCATAACTATGAATGTGAATGGGATGAACTTTCCCATAAAAAGGAAGAGGACAGCAGAGTGGATTTTAAAAAACAAAATCCTACATTATGTTGTTTATAGGAAACACATTTGAAGCAGAGAGATACACATAAGTAAAGGTGAAAAGCTGGAGTAGAATATATTATGATTCAACTGAAGTAAAAAAACAAAACAAAACAGGGGTAACAATCCTTATCTCAGATAAAGCAAAAGCAAAAATTGCCTTAAATAAAAGAGAGAAGGAAAGAAACTACATCTTGCTAAAAGGTACCATAGACAATGAAGCAATATTAATACTCAACATATATGTATCAAGTGGCAAAGCATCCAAATTCTTAGAGAAATTAAGTGAGTTACAGGAAGAAATGGACAGCAAAATTATACTATTGGGGGACCTCAATATCCACCTCTCAGAGTGAGATAAATATATTCACAAAAATAAACAAGAAAAAAGTTAAGTATGTGAGTAGAATTTTAGAAAAGTTAGATATGATAGACCTCTGGAGAAAACTGAATGGGAATAGAAAGCAACATACATTTTTCTCAGCAGCACATGGCAGCTACACAAAAATTGACCATGTATTTGGGCATTTAAAAAATCACAATAAAATGCAGAAAGCAGAAATAGGAAATGCATCCATTTCAGATCATGATGCAATAAAAACATGTAATAAAGAGCATTGGAAAGATAGATTAAAATTATTTGTAAATTCAATAATCTCATCCTAAAGAATGAGTGGGTCAAACAATAAATCATAGAAACAATCAATATTTTTATCAGAGAGAATGATAATAATGAGATAACATACTAAAATTTATGGGACACAGCCAAAGCAGCTGTTAGGGGAAATTTTATATCTTTAAATGCTTACATGAATAAAATAGAAAAAGAGCAGATCAATGAATTGGGCATGCAACTAAAATATCTGGAAAAGAACAAATTCAAAATTCCCAACTAAATACCAAATTCTAAATTCTAAAAAATCAAAGGAGTGATTAATAAAATTCAAAGTAAGAAAATTATTGAACTAACAAATAAAACTAAAAACTGGTTTTATGGAAAAACCAATAAAATAGATAAACCTTTGATTAATTTAATTTTTAAAAAAGAAGAAAACCAAAATACCAGTGGTGGAGCTTTCTTAGAGTAAGTCTCCTACCTGGCTCACCATCTGTAAGGGGCTAAAATTCTAGCTAGCCTGTCTAAAATATCTAATGAGTGGTTGCCAATAAATTATGAGCTTTAGCAAGAGTTAGACTTTTAAGCATTTATTAAGGAGAATAAGACTGGTGAAAAGAAAGAGAAAGGCCTAGATTCATCTTTCTATTGAAGGGAGAGTACACTTCTAACTCCCTTCTCCACCCGAGTCCTGAGGAAAGAGAGTGAGAGAGCCATCCTTGCCCCCTCTTCCTCCCACAAGCAAAAATCACTTCCTGATGCCAAAGAAAAGCTGCATGACCTTGCCCTCAGAGGCCTTCTCCTTATGGTGGAGCTTTCCTACAGTAAGTCTCCAGCAGGTGGCATCATTCTAATCATTACAACAGCATCAAAAATGAAATGGATGGGGGGCAGCTAGGTAGCACAGTGGATAGAGCACCGGCCCTGGATTCAGGAGTACCTGAGTTCAAATCCGGCCTCAGACACTTACTAGCTATGTGACCTTGGGCAAGTCACTTAACCCCCATTGCCCCGCCCCCCCCCAAAATGAAATGGATGAGTTCACCATCAATTAAGAGAAACAAAGCAAAATTAAGTGCTATTTTGCCAACTGTATGCCAATAAATCTGATAATCTAAGTGAAATAGATGATTATTTATAAAAATATAAATTGGCCAGATTAACAGAAGAGGAAATAAAATCCTTAAATAAGCCAATTTTAGAAAAAAAAAGTGAACAAGCCATCAAAGAACCCCATAAGAAAAAAAATTCCATGGCCAGATGGATTTACAAGTGAATTCTACCAAACATTTAAAGAACAATTAATTCCATACTATATAAACTATTTGGAAAAATAGGCAAAGAATTGGTCCTACCAAATTCCTTTTATGAGACAAATATGGCACAGATACCTAAACCAGAATGTGCCAAAACAGAGAAAGAGAATCACAAACCAATTTCCCTAGTGAATATTGAAGCAAACATTTTAAATAAAATTTCAGTGGAGATTAAAACAATTTATCATAACGATAATACACTATGACAAGGTGGGATTATACTGTAGTAAAATTCCAGAGTTTCCAGGTTAAAGAGATTATACCTTAAGCAACCAGAAAGAAACCATTTAAATACTGTGGGGCCACAGTCAGAATCACACAAGATTTAACACATAGAAGGAGTGGAGGGCTTGAAATATGATATTCTAGAAGTCAAAATAGCTGGGATTTCAGGTAAAAAAAAATGACCTACCCATCCCCCCCCAAAAAAACCCTTAAGTATAATACTTCAAGGGAAAAAATACATATTTAATGAAATAGAGGACTTACAACCATTCTTTTTTTTTTTAATAAATAAAAGTATTTTATTGTTTTCATAGGATTTTTAGTTCAAAATTTTTCTCCCACCCTCCTTTCCCTTCCTTCTTCTCAAGAAGGAAAGCATTCTGATATAGGTTATATATGTAAAATCACATTAAAAATATTTTTGCATTAGTCATATTGTGAAAGAAGAGACAGAGCACAAGGGAAAACACTCAAAAAAGAAGGGGAAAAAAACAGCCCAAAAGGAGAAACAGTATGGTTCAATCTGTATTCATAATCCACAGTTCTTTTTTCTGGATGTTGAGAACATTTTCTTTGAAATTGTTTTGGATCATTGCACTGCTGAGAAGAGCCAAGTCTATCACCAATGTTGCTGTTACTATGTACAAAGTTTTCCTGGTTCTGCTCCTCTCAGTCAGAATCAGTTCATGTAAGGCCTTGCAGGTTTCTCTTAACTCCTCCTGCTCATCATTTCTTTTCTTTTCTTTTTTTTTAGGATAAAGGTCATGGCTTTTATTGAAGAGAGTGCTGTAACACTCAAACTGCGTACTGAGCATAGGTAGAGATCAAAAGTAGTAAGGAATTCAGAGAGCAAACCTATCAAAGAGCAAACCTAGGAATTCCAGCAGATCAAACCATCAAACAGAGGTGAAGTAGTTAACCTCTAAGTGGATTAGTCCCTCTACATTAGATGCTCTGTCATGCCTGCAGCCATCCAACCTTCCTAAAAAGTAGAACAATGACAGATTCATTGCCAATTCCATGCCTCATAGTCAACTGTGTGAAGACCGTAAACTGAGGCAAATGCTCTCTTAAAGAAATTTAGATTTTTTTTTCCCCAAAGGGTAAGATGGGAGAATAAAAATACCAGTTCTGGACATTTAAGTCCCCTTCTTACTAAAAGGGAAGGAAACCAGGGAAAGACAATGCCTGTAAAAAATTAAAAGAAAAGTTTTTTTTCATCAATTTTTTAAAAGTTTGTGTTCCAACTTTTCTTCCTCCCTCCTTTCCCACCCCACTCCCAAGAACTCAAGCAATTCAATATAAGTTATACATGAGTAGTCATGGAAAATTCCCACATTTGCTAGGTTGTAAGAGAAAACAGATAAAAAACAAAACTTCAGATTAAGGAATTGTCAAAAAAAATGTGTTTCAATCTGTTTTCAGATGCCATCAGTTCTTCCTCTGAAGATGGATTGCAATTTGCACAAGTCCTTTAGGGTTATTATTGCCTTGCTGAAAATAACCATATGCTTCCCAGCAGATATTACACTATTGCTGTTATTTTGTATACAGTACATTTCACTCTGCTTCAGTTCATGTAGGTCTTTCCAGGTTTTTCCGATAGCATCCTGTTCATCATTACTTTTATATAGTACCTTAAACTTGACAAATAATTTTCTTCAAAATAGCTCAGCAAAGTAGGTACCATACATTTTGCCATTATAATCAATCACCATAACTATTTTCCTCCATCCTATTCCCTTCCCATGACATTTACTCTATTTTCTATCTTCTTTTAACCTATTCCTCCTCAAAAGTGTTTTACTTCTGACTGCCCCCTCCCCTACTTCACCCTTCCCTCCTTATCCTCTTCCCCTCCTACTTTCATGTAGGGTTAAATAGATTACTCCTCCCAATTGGGTGTGAATGTTATTCCCACCTTGAGCCCACTCTGATGAGATTAAGGTCTTTGAGCTAATTCTGTGTTCTAAATTTTTCTTCTTCCCTCCCTCCCTCCTCAACTCTCCCTATGAAATCAAGCAATTTAATATGTCATACTTGTGCAGTAATGCAGAACATCTTCACCTTACTTGAAAGTGTTTTGCTTTTTACTGCTCCCTCCCTCAATCTGCTGTTTCATCCTTCCCATATTCTTCCCCTCCCCTTATCTGCTTCCCCTCCCACTTTACCTCAGGGCAAAAATATATTACTATACCCACTTGAGTGTGAATGCTTTTCCTTCTTTGAGCCAATTCTAATGATAGTAAGGTTCACTCACTCCTCTACTCCTTCCCCCTCTTCCCTTTCCCTCCATAAGATTTTTTTCTTGTTTCCTTCATGTGGGCTTTCTCTCCTCAGTCTACCTCTCTCCTTCCCCCTCCCGCAGTGCATTCTTCCTACCTCTCAACCCAATTTTAAAGATGTCATCATTGGTTAGCTATGTTACACAGTGGACATAGCACTAGCCCTGGAGCCAGGAGGCCCCAAGCCCAAATCTGGCTCCAGACATAAGACATCCCACTCTGTATGCCCCAAAAAGAACAAGGATAAACAAAAATTAAATGCTTTACAGATATCATCCCTTCATCTTCAGTTTAGACTTGTGTCCTCTGTGTATTCTTAACTGAGAAAGTTCTTATGATTTTGAAGTATTATCTTCAGTTTAATCTTTTAATATCCCTTATGATTTCTTTTTCCTGTTTACATTTTTATGTTTCTCCAGGGTCTTGTATTTGAAAGTCAAATTTTCTGTTCAGTTCAGGTCTTTTCATCACAAATACCTGAAAGTCCTCTTTTTCTTCAAAGTACCATTTTTTCCTCTGAAAGATTAAACTCAGTTTTGCTGGGTAGGTGATTCTTGGCTGCAGTCCCAGTTCCTTTGCCCTCTGGAATATCATATTCCATGGCCTCAATTCCTTTAATGTAGATGCTGATAGATCTTGTTTTATCCTTATTGTAACTGCACTGAATTTGAATTCCTTTTTTCTTGCTGCTTGCAATATTTTCTCCTTGACCTGGGAGCTCTGGAATTTGGCTATAATATTCCTGGAGGTTTTCCTTTTGGGTCTCCTGCTGCTCACAATTTCTTCCTGGTTCCCTGCTGGTATGTAATAGCTGAATTCCTCCTTGGGTCCCACAGACACCCATGGATTCCCCCTCCTCTTACCTGACTGTAAGCTTAATTCTAGAAGACACTGGTGCTACAGCTGATTCAGAGGCTCAGGGGTAAGTTCCTCTGGTGCAGCATGCCTGGGGTCTGTTTTAGTGCAATCATAGGTTTGGACTCTTCTTGTAGCCCAGCATGGTCCTCTTTAATCTCTCTTTGGCCAGAAAATTATCTCAGCCCATCTCTTTGTGGGTTTTGCTGCTTCAGGGGTTATAGTGTCAAGATCTCTGTGTTTTTAATGTCTTTCCTCTGCCATCTTCTTAATGAAAAACCACAGCTGAATAAAAACTTCACTTTCAAATTAAAGACTCAAGAGAAGCATAAAAAGGTAAAAATGAGAGAAAAACCACAAGCCACCAATAATGTTAAACTGTTTACCTTTTTTGTGGGAAGGTGATACATATAACTTCTAAGAATGTTATCATTATTAGGGCAGTTAGGACAGTTCTATATAGAAAGAGGGTGCAAGAGTGAGTTACTTATGTTGGGATAATGTAAAAAAAATGAATATGCATGAAAGAGGGCTATCCTGGGAGAAGGAGGGAGAGGAAGAGTAGGAAAAATTGTCATGTAAAAGAAGTGCACAATAATGAGTTTTTAGAGTGTGTAAATTGAACAAGCCATCAATGAACTAAATAAAGAAAAAAAAATTCCATGACCAGATGGATTTACAAGTCAATTGTAATGAACATTAAAGGAATAATGCATCCAAATACTATATAAACTATTTGGGAAAATAATGAACAAAGAAGTCCTACCAAATTCCTTTTTTTTCCTTTTTCCATAAAAGTATTTTATTATTTTACAGTTACATGTAGAGATAGTTTTCAACATTTGTTTTTATAAAATTTCTAGTTTCAATTTTTTCTTTTTTTTTTTTTTAGGAAGACAACATTTATTAAGCACCTTTTATTGTGAAAGGCACAGTGTTTAACACTGTGCCAAGACACAAAGATTGACACAAACATTCTGCCCTCAAGAGGGCTTGAAGCATAATATGGGTTTATGAAATACAAAAAAAAATAAAATAAAGAACAATGACCTTCATTCTTTATAAGGTTCCAAGTCTTGACCAGCTGTCATTCCCACCCACCCCTAAACATAATTAGTGTCAGTTTTCAATGAATAGGCCATCTCACAATCCTCCACAGAGGATTAACTCAGCCCTAATAGATTTGGGAAGACACTTCTGCAATACTTTGATAACAGGGTAAAAATGGGTTTTCACCCCAAACATATCTGGGAAACTTCATTAATATTTTAAAAACAGGGCAATTCCTGAAGGTGAATTAATTACTTTTGATTTGCTGAAAGTCTATAAAATAGGGGCTAGCTATCCCCATCTTTATATCCCTAATTTTCCTGGAAATTCAGGCTATCAGTAACTATTTTAGCCATAGTACCAAGTAACCAAGGCCTCCCAGAAATGTCCAGCTGGACTCTCTCATGACACAAATCTCATTAAGTAGATGATTAAAGGTACAATATTCAGCCACATCTTCAAGAAAAGCTTCATACAGTATGAGACTTTACTCAAGCCTCTCTTTCTTTTCAAGACAGAAAACAGGAAACCAAAGAATGGAATGAAATGTTTTTCCTATTAAGACAGAAACAGTATAATTCAGAAACGGATCACTTAGCCGTTTCTCTTCTTATCTCCTCCCAGTTCAAAATGCTTACACCTCTTAATGGCAAGCATCCTCTTAGATCTGCAGTTGGGCTCCACACATTCAAGCATCAGTACAATCTTTTTTGTGGTCTTGGCCTTTTTCTGGAGAATTGGTTTTGTCTGCCCAGCATAGCCACTCTGCTTCAGATCATGCAGCCTCTTCTGGAAGGGCAACTCCGCACTTCTGGCTGGGATTCTCGATGTGCCAGCCACTGCGATCCCTAGGCCGAGCACTCCCAGATGAGTGCTGGGCAGAGGACGACAGCGAGCTGAAGAAAGCAACTGACTTCCAAGAACTATGGCAGAAGACTGCAGGTTTCAAATTTTTCTCCCTCCCTCCCTTACCTTCCCCATCCCCAGGACAGCAAGCAATCTGATATAGGTTATTTACGTACAATCACATCAAACATATTTCTGCAATAGTCATTCTGTGAAAAACCTGGAAAGACTCATGAACTGATGTATAGTAAAGTGAGCAGAGCTGGGAGGACATTGTGCATAGTGACAGCAGTATTGTTCAGTGAGCAATTGTGAATGGCTTAATTACTCTCAGCAATGCAATCATCCAAGACAACCCCAAGTGACTAATGATGAAGCTTACTATCCACCCCCATAGAAAGAACTGATAAAAAGGAGCACTTGTGGATTGTACATATATAACCTGGTTGCTGTCTTGTGGAGGGGGGAAGAAAGGGAGGGAAAAATTTTGGAACTCTAAATCTTATGAAAATGAATAGTATGAGGCAGCTAGGTGGTACAGTGGATAAAGTGCCGACCCTGGATTCAGGAGTTCCTGAGTTCAAATCCGGCGTCAGACACTTGACACTTACTAGCTGTGTGACCCTGGGAAAGTCACTTAACCCCCATTGCCCCACAAAAAAAAGAAAGAAAATGAATAGTAAAAACTACCCTTACATGTAACTGGAAAAAATAAATGTTTGTTGCAAATTAAAAAAAAATAGTCATGCTGTGAAAGAAGAATCAGAGCAAAAAAGAAAAACCTCAAAAAAGAAAAAAAAATAGAAATAGTGTGGTTCAATCTGCATCTAGATTCCATAGTTCTTTTTTTTTTTCTGGATCTGGACAGCATTTTCCATGATGAGTCCTTTGGAACTATCTTGGACCATTGTATTGCTGAGAAGAGTCAAGTCTATCACAGCTGATCAACACACAATGTTGTTGATACTGTGTACAATATTCTCCTGCTTCTGCTCATCTCACTCAGCATCAGTTCATGTAAGTCCTTCCAGGTTTCTCTGAAATCTACCTGCTCATTGTTTCTTACAGCACCATAGTATTCCATTACAATCATGTACTACAACGTATTTGGCTATTCCCCAATTGATGGGCATCCCCTCAATTTCCAATTCCTTCCCACCACAAAAAGAGCAGCTATAAATAACAAATTCCTTTTATGACATAAATATGCTTTTTATACCTAATCCAGACAGAGCAAAAACAGAGATAGAAAACTATAGACCAACTTTCTCAATAAATATAGATGGAAATTTTTTTTTTTAATATTGGCAAAGAAATTACAGCAATATATCACAAAGGTCATACACTATAAACAGGTTAAATGTATGCCAGGAATGCAAACCTGTTGCAATATTATGCTAAATTATGCTTATAATTTTCTTATCAATATGAAAAACAACATAAATCATATGATTATATCAATAGATGCCAAAAAAGCTTTGAAGAAACTACAATACTCACTCCTATTAAAAGGCTAGAAAGTGGGGCAGCTAGGTGGCACAGTGGATAGAGCACTGGCCCTGGAGTCAGGAGTACCTGAGTTCAAATCCAGCCTCTGACACTTAACACTTACTAGCTGTGTGACCCTGGGCAAGTCACTTAACCCCAATTGCCTCACTAAAAAAAAAAAAAAGACTAGAAAACATAGGAATAAATGGGCCTTTCTTAAAATGACATGTAGTATACATCTAAAAACCCAAGAGCAAGCATTACCTGTAATGACAATGAACTTGAAGCCTTCCCAACAAGATGAGATGTGGAGCAAGGATATCCAATTTCAATCACTATTATTCAATATTGTATAAGAAATGCTAGCTTTAATGATAAGAGAAGAAAAATAATTTGAAGGATTAAAAATAGATAATGAGGAAACAAAACTGTCACACTTTGTAGATGGTATGATGGTATATTTAGAGAAACATAGAGAACTAAAAACTATTTGAAATAATTAATGACTTTTGCAAAGTCATGTCACAATAAAATTATGTGATGAAGAGAAACTGTGGCACAAAGTCCAAGTATAATCATTTATTAGCAAGTCTAGCAATTACCAATGAGTGAGAGCCCAACAGTCCTTTGCTGGCTAGGGATGCATTAGAGCAGAGGAGCCTTTTCTTTCTTTTTTTTTTTCTTTTTAGTGAGGCAATTGGGGTTAAGTGACTTGCCCAGGGTCACACAGCTAGTAAGTGTTAAGTGTCTGAGGCTGGATTTGAACTCAGGTACTCCTGACTCCAGGGCCAGTGCTCTATCCACTGTGCCACCTAGCTGTCCCAAGAGTAGCCTTTTCTACAGTTGGTAAAGGTGGGCTTATATTTAGTTTGATTTACAGTAGGGGATTTCTAAGATTTGTGAAAATGGGGGGAACAGAGTTAATCATCTTCCTCTGGAATGTCTTGTGGATGACTAAACAGGCAGAATATGTTATGGCTCCAGGAATTCATTCCCCCTCTCTACTAACATGCATGATAAGAGTCTAAGCTGTAGCCCAGAACATAAGGAAGTTACTCAGACTTTCTAATGTTAAGTAGTTAAACTATCCTTTAAATCAACCTGAGTCCAGTGATCAGATATAATCATCAATTAATAATTAACAAACAATAAAGAATAAAGTGGCACTTTGGGATCTTTTTCCCAAAGAGATCACAAAAAAGGGAAAAGAACCCACATGTTCAAAAATATTTATAACTGCTCTTTTTGTGGTGGCAAGGAATTGGAAATTGAGGAGCTGCCCATCAATTGGGGAATGGCTGAACAAAGTGTGGTATATGAATGTAATGTAATTCTGTTGTGCTGTAAGAAACGATGAGCAGGAGGAGTTCAGAAAAACCTGGCGGGTCTTGCATGGGCTGATGATGAGTGAGACGAGCAGAACCAGAAGAACATTGTACACAGTATCATCAATATTACGTGTTGATCAACGGTGATAGACTAGATTCTTCTCACCAATACAACTGTACAAGAAAGTTCCAAAGGACTCTTGATGGAAAAGGCTCTCCAAATCCAGAAAATAAAGAACTGTGGAATATGGATGCAGACTGAACCATACTATTTCTTTTGTTTTTGGTGCTTTTTTTTTCTTTTTTGATGTTTTTCCTTTTTGCTCTGATTCTCCTCTTATAACATGACTAATGCAGAAATGTTTAATGTTATATTATACATATATAACTTATATCAGATTACCTGCTGTCTTAGGGAGGGGGGGGAGGAAAAGGAGGGAGGGAGAAATATTTGAAATTGGAAATCTTATGAAAACAAATGTTGAAAACTATCTCTACATGTAACTGGAAAATAATAAAATACTTTTATTTTTAAAAAGAAAAGAATAAAGTAGCATATCAATTTTCACTTTCACAGCTAAAGGATATAAAATTAACCTACATAAATAATCAGCATTTTTATATATTACCAACAATGTTTAGTAACAAGAGATAGAAAGAGAAATTCCATTTAAAATAGCTGTAGATGGGACAGCTAGGTGGTGCAGTGGATAAAGCACTGGCCCTGGATTCAGGAGTACCTGAGTTCAAATTCAGACTCAGACATTTGAGACTTACTAATTGTTTGATCTTGGGCAAGTCACTTAACCCTCATTCCCCCACAAAAAATAATAATAAAATAAAATAAAATACTGTAGATGATATAACATACTTGGTAGTCTAGCTGCCAAGACACTCTTAGGTACTACATGAATACAATATGAAAACATGTGTTGTTATTGTTTTTTTCACATAAATAAAGACATATATAAACATACAATGTGAAATCTTGGTCCACACCTAGTTTCTGCAAGAGTATTTTCTGGTTTTCCCAGAAATTTTTGTCAAATGTTGAGTTCTTGATCCTGAAGTGTACATCTTTGTGTTTACCAAACACTAGATTGTTATATTCATTTACAACTATGTATCGTATACCCGATCTATTCTAAAATATTCAGTGCTTAGGTGTGGCTAAGCCAATATATTAAAATTTTCAATTCTATGTAAATTTATCTATTCAGTGCCATTCCCAATCAAACTACCAAAAATTATTTTACGGGGATAGAAAATAATAATAAAATCTATATGGAACAATAGAAAGTCAAGAATATCAAGGAAATCAATGGGGGTGGGGGGAAATGTTAAGAAGGATAGCCTAGCCCAAATTCCAAATTCCAAACTATATTACAAAGCGATAATCATGTGGAAAAATCTAATGGTGACTAAAAAGTAAAAGCACTTATCAGTGGAATAGATCAGGTATACAATACATAATAGTAAATGACCAGTAATATAGTGTTTGGTAAACCCAAAAATCCAGAATTCAGGGGCAAGAACTCAACATTTGACAAAAATTCCTGAGAAAAATGGAAAACAATCTGGCAAAAACTAGGTGTAAACCGAGATTTCACATTGTATACTAAAATAAGATCAAAATGGGTACATGATTTAGACATAAAAGGAGATATGATGAGTAAATTAGATGAGATTGAGAAAAATATGCCTGTTATATTTATTAATAAAGGAAGAATTTATGACCAGACAAGAGATACAAAGGATCATATAAAATAAAATAGATGATTTGGATTACATGAAATTAAAAACAAACAAAACCAATACAGCCAAAATTGTATAAATGATCCACTGTGAATGACTTAGATACTCTGATCAAGACAATGATCCAAGAGAATTCCAAAGAACCGATGATTTAAAAAGCTATTGACCTGAGAAAGAACTGATTACCTGAGTGCAGATTAAATCGTACCTTTTTCACCGTCTTCTTTCTTTTTCTTTTTTGCCTAATGTCTGATATAGACATCTGTTTTGCATCACTTCACGTGTATAATTGGCATCATGTTGTTTTCCTTCTCATTGGATACAGATTGGATAGGAGTAAAGGAGAAAATCAGGAACTCAGAAGTTTCAAAAATTAAATGTTAAAAAATAAAAGATAAAACAATAATATTTTTCTCCCTTGCTTATCTCATTTGATCCTCACAACAACCCTGGGGAGATAGGTGCTATTGTGTTCCCCATTGCTTTGGGGAGAAATAAATTTTCTGCCTTTTTACCAGGTTGTCATTTTTAAGCAACTTCATTGTGGAAAAGCAGATAAAAAGTGATCAAAACCAATTCTGTTAGGGTTGCCGTGTTGCTTCTGCAGCACTTCCACATATCTAATTGAGGGAATGAAGTTTAGAAGAGGACTTATTATTGAATCTGGTCCCATGGTTTCAGAAACCAAGTACACATGTTAACTCAAAGCTTGAATCATATTTATCAAACAGAGAGAATTTAAAGTAATATCAATTCCATCAAATGGCAAAGGAGTGAAAGGATACTGTTCTCAGAGACAATTTCCAAGTTCTTCGAAGGACTGGTCCTGGCTAATCTCTACTCCTCACACGAAGCAAACTCAAACTAAATGCCCCACCCCGATGACAGATGATTTATGGCCATTGCTAAAGGACCATGATAGAGATGGATACTAAGGGATGTCAAGCTATAATAGCCAAGAAAGAACAAAAGAATATAGTGGACCCAGCCAGGAACAGACAATACTTCCAGCACCTCAGAATTTTCTGCACCAATAGCTTCTTCTGAGGCTCAGCGCATGGACAGATGATGGGAGTCAGTAGTTGGCTGGGATGGAGTGGCTGCAGTTTCTACTGCAGTTGGGGCAAAGTGCCCTGGTGTTGAACCAGTGGGCCAAATCCAGTGGTAGCAGCCCAGTAGGGGAGGGGCACAGGCATGCCAACATAGGACCATAGAGAATCAGATTTCAATCGGACATCTGCTTCTGGGTTGAAATGAGTAGGCAAAGAAAACAGCAGACAATAAACAGCTTCTTTGGGGGGAGGGGTAGACCAGAATATATTCTCAACAGAAGATAATAACAAAGTCAAAGCTCCAACATCTAAAGAGTCCAAGAAAAATATGAATTGGTTTCAGGCCATGGAAGCGCTCAAAAGGGACTTTGAAGAGAAAGTAGGAGAGAGAGAAGGAAGATTTAGAGTTCAAATCCTGCCTCAGACACCTACTACTATTCTTATCTCCCTTTTATAGGTAAGGAAACATATAGAGATTTGTGAAGTGATTTGTGCAAATCATACCATTTAGAAGTAGAGCTATTACTAATATGATGCTGGGCAAGTCACTTAACAATTTTCAAGCTCAATTTCAAATGGAGAGAATGGTAGCACCTACTTCACGGGGTTATTATGAGGATCAAATGAGATAATTTATGTAACGTGCTCTGCAAGCCTTAAAGTGTTCAAATAAAGATCACCTACTATTGCTATTACCTTGACTTCAAATTCAGCCATCTTCCTACTCTGTTATTTTGAAGGACTGCTTTCCCCTCACTTAATTTTACTGATTCCCCCAACTCTAGCTATGCGATTTTGAAGTTTTCTTTAATACTACAAGAGACGGGGTGACTTTCCAGACATTTCCATCAATTCAGATTATTTATGTTATCTCTTATTGAAGAAGTTTTGGAAGGTTTGGGGCATGGTCAAGGATGTAATTTTATTCATATTATTAATGTAAGTGGACTGTTGGTACAAGCAAACTTTTCTTGGGAGGTTAGGAGGATATTTTAGGCTGAAACCTCAATAAATTAAAGTGTTAATATCCCTTTCCTCTTTGTTGAATCTGCTAATGATATTAATTGAATACCTTTTGTGTTCAGAGTATTGTATTGAGCAAAATCAGTAGGAATAAAAGATCTAGAAAATTAACTCTCTCATTTTTGTTTCTATAGGGAAGAAAAAAAACTAAACAGAACTGAAAATGACTAGAGAAAGAGGGATTAATGGAAGCTATAGCCCTTAGTCTGAAGCCTCTTTGGACTCCAGTTTTGTTATCTACAAAATAAGGGTTATGACATTTGCTCTCCCTACCTTACAGGATTACTATGAGAATAATATGAAATAGTGTTCTCTAAATGTAAATTCCTGTTTCATAGGTTAAGTCTAGCATTGGACAGGACCTTATAAATCACCTCAAACCTTGCTATCCAAGGGAATACTGGAGCCAGTTTACACTGGAGAGCTTATTGTTAAATTTTCATGGTGGGCTTTTATACTTCAGAAATTGCTATAAACCAGTGATTAATTTATCTTTTTTATTGTCTAGGGTTAATAAACCCTGGAAATGTTATTAATGCAGATTATTCTTAAATGTTTGTCATATGACGTACTCCCCCATAAAGAATTGATTTTTAACATTCTTACCAACACACCCTTACCTCTATCCTTTTAGAATATGGAAACCTCTTTACAAATGGACATTATTACCAATAAGTTCTGAATGGCAGCCAAATATAGGTATAAACAGATCCAGATCCAGCTAAGATAGGTAACATAAAAGTCCTTATAAGAATAAATCAAGGTTTGAAAGAAATGATAAATATGACTTAGGGAAGGAGAGGGGAAATTTATCCCACGACAAAGAAGTGACCCAGAGAAAAGGCACAAAGTCTGAATTAAGAAGATATTTCTATGGAGTAGTAGGGAATTAGTTTGGCTAGAATAGAATGTATATGTAGGGGAGTCATAAGAAATGAGATTAGATGAGTAACATTGGAGAAATTGATGTAGGACCTGGTAGAATAATAATAACATGCACTTCTAACATTCTTTATGGTTTACAAAGCACTTTCACTGGATTTATATTTAATATAGAGGAACTTGATTCTGAACTTTGAGAAAATAAATCAAGTGTCATTACTTAAGCTTCACCTCTAATACAGGAATGGTGGGAACTGTCATTGTGCTCCAGGTGAATTAAGATGGTTGTCCTGAATTTGTGAAGTAGTGACTTAGGAAATTTCAAAAGTCTTTTATTTAGTTCACAGCAAATGGAGAGATAGTTAGAGAATTATATACTCTAAGACTTCAAGGATTTGAACTAAACCTGTTTGGGTCTTTCCTCCCCCAACACAGATTACATCATTTAGTAGATGGTATTTGAGGTTTGATGTGGCAGAAAAATTCATCACCTTGTATCTAACTTAAACCTTTCCAAACTTAGCTAGTCCAGTCCTAGAACAATAGAAGTACAGTCCATCCATCAAACCTAATGTGGTAGAATCTGCCAGAATTTGTATTACACTGACATAGACTTAACCTCGCCCCCTCCCCCCCAAAAAGGCACTGTAAAAAGGCATTAGTCATGTACCAAAAGTCATTGTCCTATCCTTCCTTTGATCTTCCTCTTGCTCCCTCCATAGCTTTAAAATGGCACTTCTTGTAATCCTTACAATTTATTTACAGGTTCACTTCATAGAACAGAAGGATCATGCAGAGTTTTACTCACTTGAAATTTTTCTTACAGTTCACTGCTATCCTTTGCTATCCATCAGCTATCTGCTTTTTTCTGTTTCCCTAGGTAAATTCCTATTCACTTGGGCTTGACTTGAAAGAATCTAGATTTGAAGAAGAAGGAGCCCTGGTTCTTTGAATACTCCAGACAATGTAAAGGCGTGTACAAGATCCAGCCACTCTAAATCTACTAACACTAGAAACCCACTTCTACTCAAGGCATGATGAAACTGAGAGTAAAATGTCCTGGAAAGCAGGAAAACTTAGTTCTAATTCTAGTCCTCTTTTAATGATTAAAGGAAACCACTTTACCCCATCCATGACTCAACTTCTTTATCTATAAAATCACACGGGGCTAACTGATATTAAAAGTACCTTCTAGCTTTTGTATTCTATGAATATTTGTTTCCCCTAAGTATTCCTAGCAAGGTAAGCCCAGCATTCTACACCAAAGCTTGTACAATGAAGCCCAGCTATGGGGGGCACTGCTGCTGTCCACCCCTTCAGTGCTGAAAGCAGTGTAAGTAGCTAATTTCAATTTTGTTACAAGCACAAGTCATGGGTGTTAGTATTTCTCTGCTAATTGTCTTGCTAAAATAGAGATATTCAATCAAATTAAGTTAACTACACATTAGAAAACACTTTAAATCAAATAATATAAATGTATTGCATGTCTACTATGTGCTAGGCATTGTGGAAAATACAATAAAATGGAAAACATAGGACTTTTACCCTCCAGTAGTTTACATTTGGCCCCATAAATTTTAAATAAACAATTAACAATATATGGCAGTTTATGTTAAATCCCAAAATAGTGACAAAATAAATAAAACAAAAATCAGACAAGGAACAGGGTAGTGCCAAGATAAGACTTTATGGAGGAGGAAGAATTGAGCTGGGTCTTAAAGGAAGCATGTGATTCAAATAGGCAGAGAAAATAGGGAAGCATTCAAGGTTGGGAAATGGTATAAGAAAAGGCAGGGGGTTATGAAAACAAAAAGCATCACTGGGGGTTTTAGAGTCTGATTGGAATTTATACACTATCTTATGAAATAAGATATGTAAAACATTTTGAAAACCTTAAAACTACATGTTAAACTTCATATGTGTCTATGTGAACACATATATACTACATACATGTTATACTCTTACATATATGTCGAATATATGGCACTATGTCATTAATATACAGAAATAAGGAGTCAAAACTAAATGGGAGAAAATTATGGAAGGACATGGGTACCTTAATCAAGTGTTTGGATCATTCTACAGACAATGAAATACATTAAAAGCCAACATCCAATCACCTTTAACTTAAAATGTAGAGAAGGATACAGATGGAAGGGATTTTAGGATGCAGACCTTTCTGGTCTCTCCCACCCCTACTTTCCCAGAAGCAAATGATTTTCCTCTCTGAGGCTAACTCCTAGCTACTCTGAATATCTATTCTATATACTAAATTATATGCATACACATATGTATGTATATATGCAGATATATAGGTGTTAGATAATAGAAAGAAAGATGATAGATAGATAGATAGATAGATAGATAGATAGATAGATAGATAGATAGATAGATAGATAGATAGATAGATAATGTCATGTGCCCCATCAGAAGGTAAGCTCCGTGATGGTAGGAACTTCCTTTTCCTTTTGCTTTGTATTTCTAGTGCTTGATGCATTGTGATGTTTATTGATTGTTGAAGTGACTTACATAAAGTAACATGACTAGTTAGTGGGAGAGACAGAAATAAAACCAAGGTCCCCTAATCCCTGCCCTATTTTCATGGCACTACATGTTACCTTTGAATTGATTTATTCTGCAGAATAAATAAAATAATGCATTTGGTAAGAGGTCAGCCATTCAGGGTTCAAAAACCTTATGCTCATGACTTTGAAAGATCAAGAAAGGCAAGGGTTTGTTAATTCTGCTTAACTCAAGTCAAAGCTAATGATTTTGAACAAACATAAAATGTTTTCTCACTTTGGGATAGGACAAATGATCAGGTTTCTGCATAAAACCTTAAGGCATTATATAAATGAAAGCTGTTGATATTCTATTGGCTGTCACATATAAATTTTATTAGGAGCCCCAGTTGTGCAAACTCATTCTGGTGGAATAAGGGATCCTTATTTAATCAATTAAAGAGAAAATGTATGCCCCAAAGCATAAAGATTGAGAGTCTTTGCAATTGTTATTGAAGCTACAGCTTTCATGCTTCATAAGTCTTTTCAGGATTAATTACCTAATCATCTCAATTCTCCACTGAGAAGAGAACAGCTCCCTCTTCTCCAAAGCCAAATTCTCTAAGCATAGGCCCAAGGGGAAAAAAAAACCAAAACCAAAAAAAAAATAAGAAACTTACTTTGGGAGCTGATCCCTAAAGAATGACTATCATTGTATCATTTCATCTATGTTTTCTTTAAAGATTATAATAGAGTGTATTCAGGGTACTTTGGTGGATTCAAGCTTACTTTGATATGGGAACCTCTTCCTCTAATACTGATGATAGACCCTCCAAACCTTCTCACTATATCCTTTTAATTCTTATTCAATATAAATCCTTCAACATTCTGGAGGCCTTCTCTTTGTGCTTTTAGTATCTCGTCATCACCAATGCATATCTAATTGTCCATTTGCTATCATGCACTCTCACCACATGACCAGCCCACCTTCTTTTCAAGTCCTAAATGAACTCAATTTCTAGTATTTGACTTATTAAAATCACTAGGATACATTGATATTATAGAAATGGAGATTTGCAACAATGACCCATGTGGGATTATAAAAATGAGCTGAACAATTTCCCAAATCTAATTCAGTCCAGGATCCCCATACCACTCAATTATGATTCTAGGTCACTGTCCACCTAAGATATACAAATTGCTACATTGACTTAATGTGATGCAAATCTAGCTACATGTTGTAGTCAAGTTAATGCATGTTTTCATCCATTTTGTTTTTCTATTATAGATTGCCTGGTTTTTTGGAAAAAATTCCAACTATTTGTGCTGCTTAATTATTGCCTCAATCCATTTTGGAATATGTACAACCTCTTGAGATATGTGGATAGCAGATTGGTGTTGTATAGCTTTACTGGAGAAACAAAGAAGTATCTTTCTTTTCCTTCCATGACTGTGTGTAAATACAATCAAAGTAGGTTTATAAAAACTTGTTTTCTTATTGGAGGGAGGAGATTTGAATGAAATATAAATAAATGTGATAAATTTATGGGATAGCCAGTGTTTTCATAAAATCTGAATGAGTTTTTTAAACTTCAATAACTTAGATGGTAGGTAAAATAGATGATTTCTAAATGCCATTTCACAAGGAGATTTACTATTAAAAATCATGACACTATTATGTTATAGAATGAGAAATAAGCATATTTAAGATGCCCATCAAAGATTAAAAGTGAAAAGGAATTCTCTGTACTGAACAATTAATGATCACATCGGTCTAAGGAAAACAAAAATCACCAGTCATTATCAGATAACTTATCTTATCCCTAAATGCCCAAGCTATTAAAAATTTAAAGTTGAAAACATAAAGATATAAATGCTTTATGGGTATATCATTAATATGTGAATTTTTAGAATTTTGTTGAGACCTAATTTTTTATTTTTTCTTAAAAATTTCTTTAACAATAAAAATATGTTTTTGTAGCCCTAGATATTGGAGAACAGCTTTTCTACTTTTCTCAATATAAAGTGATCACCAAATTCATTGAAATTTCATCCAAAAAGACCTAAGTAATGCACATATTCCCAATTATGAGTTTCTCTAAGACATAGATAGTAAAGTCTAATATATTGGGAGTCTTCCAGACTCAAAATCAGAAAAACAAAATATGTTCAAATATTGTTTCTGCCCTTTTTTCATTAAAAATTATTGATATCTTTTGTTTTTACACTGCTTCAATTTTCAATATATCCCCTCCTACTTCTCTACTCAGAGAGCCATCTCTTATATGAAGAAATAGAAAAGAAAGAGAAAACAAAAGTAATTCATCTAAATTAACACATTAATCAAGTCTGATAGCATACATAGTACTCCATACCCCTAGTCACCTACCTCTGCACAAAGAGGAGGGGGAATCAATCTTATACCTCTTACTTGTAGACAACCTTGGTCCTTATAATTATATGGCATTTGGTTTCAAATTTATGGTTTGTTTGGTTGTTTTTTTTCCCCCATTTATATCACTGTATTCATTGTGTATATGGGTTTCTTGGTTTTTCTTAGCAGTTTTTTTTTTAATTTAAAAAATTCTGTCCTTTGATACTTGCTTTTTCTAATAGTTGCTTCTTTGAAAATGTTATTTCTTATCCTGTGTACTATCTATAACAACTTATCCATCTTCTAATCATCCTCCCAGTTAATTAGAGTTCATTGAACTTTGAAATCCACCTAGACCCTAAGTAGCAGCAATAGCACCAACAGTCCCAGATCATTAGGAATAAAAAAAGAGGGAGAAAAAATATAGATGATTTTGATGAGTCTTACTCCTAAACCATGCCAAATTCTTCCCTTATTGCCTCCTTGTTCTGGCACACAAGTTCTAGTTTAGCCACATAGATCTTGCTATTACCAGAGGAGAAGCAAACCTATTCCAGATACAGCAACAAGCCCTTCCAAAGTATCTCATTTCAATTCGAGGTAGCTCTGATAATCAGGAAGTTCTTCCTTATGTTGAACAGAAATCTGCCATGCTACATCACTGCTACCTGTTTGTCCTGGTGCTTCCATTTTTGGGCTAAGCAGAAAATGTCTAATATCCATTTTGGCTCTTGTACAAGGATTGGAAAGTTGATTCAAAAAGCAACCAATTAACAAAATTATTTCTGAGTGCCTGTCGTGTGCCCGGAACTTGTGCTGGTACTGTAAAATACAAAGTTATAAAATACAAGCCTTCTTAAAAGAGGTCAACAATATAATCAGGGAAACAAGACTTATAGACATGACTCCCTATTATAAAGGGTGTCACAATCATTTTAGGGAAGATTTAATAGCTTAAAACCCCATAAAGCATGTATATCAGTGTATATTCTGATGTGATCAAAGTCCTAAGTATATTCCATTATGAGAATAGGAGAACCCCATAATAAGGTGCTAATTGTGCAATACCGAATTGGAATCTATCTCTCTCTCTCCCACCCCCACCCCCTCAGTAAGATCTTGCTATGGACTCAATGCATGAATTTCAATTCAATTACATTCAACAAGCATTTAAAAAATGACTACCATGTGTCAGGTGCTGTGAGAAGCAGATATACAAAGATAAAAACAAAACTGTCCTCATTCTCCAGGAATTTGCATTCGACTAGATAAAAAACCTAAGATTTTGTTGATATAAGAAAATCCCATTTGAGGAAACTACCAATGGAGGCAGACAGCTTCTCGGCAATTTAAAGTCTCAGAGAGTTACCTAGAGCAGAGATATCAAACTATACATAAGGATCTCTGCCAGTTGCACATTGACTTAGGTTTAAAATGTGCTGTTATTTGTGTTTTATTATATTTTATTAGTTTTGCTAACAATTTCCCTATTATATTTTAATCTGGTTCCATCCACAGAGGGCCACATGTTTGACACCTCTGGCTGAAAGCATTGAGAAATTAATTGATTTGCCCAGGATCACACACTCTGTATGTATCAGAGCCAGACTTTGTCATGAGCTTCTTCATTCTGAGGCTCGCTCCATACTTACTAGGCTCCACTGCTTCAACAATACAAGAACTATCATCCCTATTTTATAGAAAAATAAAGTGAGGCTCACAAAGTTAGGTGACTTGCCCATGATAACACAATAAATGCCAATAACGAAACTCAAGCCTAGGTTACTCACCATGTTATCTCACACATTCATGTACAGTTAGAGAGAACCATTCATTTCAAGATCTTCAGTTTGTATTGAGCACAGGTGTGCTCAATTCTGACTTCCACCATCTAGCTTCCTTGGTGGAAAGATACAATAATTGGTATTGACTTGCTTACGCTGAACAGATGTAGTGACATGAAGTTTGTAGATCTATATTCCCATAGAACTCATTGACTGTGAGTAGTGTTTTCCTGTCTCACACATGACCCCAATCTTCTTAAAGGACTGAATTTGTAAATCAAAGGTGCTGGATTTGAATCCTGCCTTAGCACATTACCACCTGTGTGAACTTAGGCATGTCATTTAAATTATCTGGGCCGGAATTTCCACATCTGTAAAATGAGGGGGTTGGGCTAGATGATATCTTAGGTCACCTTCAGTTCTAAATCATTTTGCAAATGCATTTCAGAAGCTCATTCATCAGGAGGCAGTGATTATCAGATGTCTGTCTCTGTGACTTCTTTTCATGATCATAGCCTAATGATTTGGAAGCTTTCCAGATGAACAGAAAAATATTCTAACACAAACTTCTGGGTAATTGCATTCACCTTCACATACAACAAAATAAAACAGGTTGAGGTGTCCTGACATAGTGGAAAGAGTAGTGGACTTGGAGTCAGGAGACCTGGATTTGAATCCTAGATCTAATATTGCCTAGCAGTTTGAGCACAGAAAAATTACCAAGCTTTGGTTTCCTTGTCTTTAAAATACATAGGAAAATATTTACTCTAACTATCTCACAGGGTTACTGTGAGGAAAATTACTAGAATGTAAAGTCCTAAGTCCATGTCAGTTATTGATATTATTTACTCATATATTGCTACATATTTTCATATGATATTTTCATTATTAAACTGTAAATATATTGTTCTGGACCCAACTCTGTTTTGGGGGATATTATTATTCTCTTACATTTTTGATTTCAAGTGCTGAAGAAGGATATTGTTCAGTACCACAGAATTAGTGGTAAAGTTATTTGGAATCTTGATCTCCTACTCATTTCTTCTTTCTATAGTACTTCCTTACTGAACAAAGGCCAAGGTCTCCCACTGAATTTAGAGCCATCGCCAATTGTTCTGAAATCTATCTTGCCACTGGAGAGATTGAGGCTTGTGACTTTGTACAGCCCTACCTCACTTAAATCCAATTCACTACAAGTCAAGACATCACTCTTCTGATGTCACTGGTCCTCTTCAAGAACAAAGGACAAACAAAAACAACAGTACTTCCTTAATGCTCAGTGTGATTGACTATGACTGATATATAGGCACGGTTGCTATGTTTGTGGGAGATAAGTGGAGAGGGATATCAAGGAAAACCAAATATCTTCCAATATTTTAAAGCATGGAAGAAGAAAAATGTGCCCTAGAGGGCAAAAATAGTAGCAGTAGGAAGAAGTTCTAAATGGGCAAATTTAGGCTCAGTGTCAGAGAAACATCTTAACAAATAATATTTAACAATTAATTAATGATTTCTATGGGAATACACATCTGTATATTTCATGTCATGCAATCTGCCCAACTTAAGCAATTATACCAATTAATTGTCCAAAAGTGGAATGGGCTATCTTGTAGGTGGTTGGTACCCTCACACTGGGTGTCTTCAAGATAAGGCTGTGTTACAACACGTTGGGTGGGTTATAGAGGGCATTATTTTTCAGGTGTGAATTGATCTAAATGGCCTTCAAGATGCCATTACAACTCTGAAATACTATAATTTGGTGATATTTTTGGGAATTGAAGGGTGATATTTTTGTTCAAGATTCCCCTTCTTTTTGATCTTCATATGTGATATTTTAAGAACTTTTGATATGAGGGAATAAGGATCAGGTGCCTATTGCAACCCCAGCTCACTGATCCTGTCTTCCCACAGGGTTAGAAATGCATCAGGAGGCCCTAGATGTCTAGCCCACAGGAAGAGAGAAAGGAGACAAAGATAAGACAGAAATGGGGTGAGAAATAGTTGGGTGAGTGAAACAGACCTTTTTTTAACCTTGAAAGTATGCCTTTCTCAAAATAAATATAAATTGTTTTTATTAGGGAAGAAGAAGAGGATGGTCACATTTTAGAATCTAACAAGCTTGTTGCAATGTTAAAGAGTCCCTGACTGTTATTTCGAGAGAATAGTATAATTGTGGGGTTTCCTATTGCACTTCAAAGCTTTAAAAAAATCATGCAAATTTTGATTAATCTATGTATTTATTAACTCATACAGCCTAATTAGCTTATTAAATGAAATTGAATGCATTTTATGGTTCTGTCCCTAATTTTCATATTCAGTAAATAATATGTGGTTTAGGCTGTCTATGCCATGGTTTTTAAACATTATTTTGCATAAGCTAAAGCTAAGTGTAGCTCATGTAAGTCACCAAGCTTCATTCAGATGGAATTATAGATTCTCTGAATTGATGGTAGTCCAAAAATTATCTCTAATTTCTAGACTTAGTTTTTCTTCTGGAAAGTTATCTTCCCTCTAAATATCTGACTCCTATCTGGAAAATTTCTTTCCCCCAGCCACCACTTTCCTGGACCCCTACACATCTGGAGATTGCTGTTCCTCAGACCTTCAAAGCTGGCAATTTCCATAGTCCATATGATCTTTCTAATTGGTTGGTTACTTTCTATGACATACCAGGCAAAAACAAACCAACAAAAAATAATACAAAACATATAATAAATATTCCACTTTTCTCAGGCAAAGCCATAGCCATTGTCTCCACCTCTAGGTTGCCTGTTCTGTGAGACATAATCTGAGCATGGCTGTAATGGACTAGTGAGAATGATGGAAGAGCCCAAGGTAACAGAAATGGCAAGTCCAGAAGAAGCTGTCATGGGATCATCAGTCTTCCTCCTTTCTAACATTTGTTACCCAGGAGACTTTTGGCAAGGCATTTATCCCTTTTGTGTGTGTGTGTGTGTGTGTGTGTGTGTGTGTGGGCGCATGCACGCACACATGTGTGTAATTATTAATTAATAATTAAAATTTTATTATATAAATATACTACTTGGGCAAATATATTTAAAAATAAAAAATATATACAATTTGGGCATATATATTTAATAAATTATATGTATGTGTGTATGTGTATGTGTATATATATGTATATATATAAATATATGATCAAATGCCAACTGAAGATCCTTTAAATTCTAGCGATCTATGATCTAATATCTCCCCATTCTATACTTCTAACTCTGCCATAGCTTGATTGTCATCCCACCTGAAGCCTAGTGATGCCCATCTAGTGACTGGCTCAGCAGTCTTATATAGCCCTTTGTTTGTTTTTTGGGGGAGGGGGGTGGGGTTCTTTTTTTTAAATGGGAAATAATTCCTCTAGGAGGAACTAGTAACTTAAACTCATCATGGGCAGCTCAATAAATTCTTATTATCTGTTGATTTGTGTCATATTTTAACTCCTTCTTAGCCATCTATGTCCTCACCTTTCCTGTCCAAAAGATCATTCTCCCTTGCAAAGGAAATAAAAGCAATATAGGAACTGAGTAGCTCTGTCCTTTTCTCCATCCCCTATTACTATTGTCTTATCCACCTCAAACATCAATCCAAAGCAACTTTGATGCTTTTTTTCTTTCTCCAATAGAGTTTTGTTTGTTTGTTTTTTAGGGTTTTTTGTTTGTTTGCTTTTTGGTGAGGCAACTGAGGTTATGTGACTTGCCCAGGGTCACACAGCTCATAAGTGTCAAGTGTCTGAGACTGGATTTGAACTCAGGTCCTCCTGAATCCAGGGCTGGTACTCTATCCACTGTGCCACCTAGCTGCTCCTCCAATAGAATTTTTAGAGGCCCTTGCTTGTTTATTTCCCTTGTCTTTTCTTGCCAGTTTTCATTCATTCTGAGCTTCAGGCCCCTGAAATCCTCCTAAACTATATCCTCCCTCAGACAAACTTGGGCTCCTCCATGTATTGTCTTTCTTTTTTTTTTGTTTTTTTTTGTTTTTTTTGTTTTTTTGTTTTGTTTTGTTTTTTGCAGGCAATGGGGGTAAAGTGACTTGCCCATGGTCACACAGCTAGTAAGTGTCAAGTGTGTGAGGCCGGATTTGAACTCAGGTACTCCTGAATCCAGGGCCGGTGTTTAACCACTGCGCCATCTAGCTGCCCCCCATGTATTGTCTTTCAAAGGAAATATTGCCAAATGAATATCTGATTCCCTACCTATATCTGTTTATGCTTATATGATATGACTTAAAGTTAATGAATAGGGGGCAGCTAGGTGGCGCAGTGGATAAAGTACAGGCCCTGGATTCAGGAGTACCTGAGTTCAAATCCACCCTCAGACACTTGACACTTACTAGCTGTGTGACCCTGGGCAAGTCACTTAACCCCCATTGCCCTGCAAAAAAAAAACACAAAAAAACCCAAAAAAAACCCCCAAAACTTAATGAATATAGGATTTATGTGTGGAAGAAATCTCTAATCTCTCTCTCTCTCTCTCACATTGTATTAGTAGTAACCATTATCGGTAATTGTGGTTATCAGATCTGTCAGAAATCACATGAATTAGGCCAAAAAAATCAGTCAGATATGTTGTCTTCCTAGATCAGTTTTTAAAATTTATGTTCCTTGTCAGAATGACTATTCATGTATGTGGAAAATGTACCCCTCTCCACAAAAAAAACAGCATGGATAAATGCTATGAAGTGTGTCCTAACAAGGTGGTCCTTCCCAAGACTGAATATCCCTTTCTTTATGCAGGCAGAGAACTAAATTGAGACTCTGTTCATTGAGGTGAAAGGGCACAGGCTTCCAGACAGCCCAAAGTCATTCATCTCTATAGACACAATCCTACCACTCCCAGGAATTTATAACTGAGAACTATTACTTAAACCAGTGGAGTCTATTCTCAGTCCATGCACCCTAGGTACATGGCACATTGCCCTGGCTGGGTACAAATGAATGGAAGGAACTGCTGATTCAACATGAGTTGAAAGTTAAATGAAATTCAACAGGAAGTTGCAAATAAAATGACTGTCATAGATGTAATGTTTTTATGCATCTGGTTGATTTCCAAAGACCATTTTCCAGGCTAAGGCCAATGGAGGGGGGAGAGGAAGGCAGCTTGTTCTCCATATGGGACTTCCTCCAGGGGTTAACAAATGCTCCTGAACTGCAAGTCTTCTAAAGAATCAATCACTTTGCCAACAAGAGACATCAGAGAAATGTCTGCCTTGTCTGTGCTTGGCATCACTGCCACCACATGGATTAATGAATTCTGTGTCCTCTAATCCCCCTCATTATACACCTCTGTTTTATACAAGTAGCCAAATGTCTCAGGATTCATTTTAATGAATGTGAGTCATTGCCTAATTTCCAGTAGACAGAATAGCCAGGTTGTAGGGGAGCCATGAACAAAGCTAAAAATACTGTGTCACCTGTAAGAAAACCTGCATAATACAGTGACACACATTCAAGCACTACCCTCCCCTCACTACCCCAACCTGAAAAAAACCTAAACTACAACAACCACTTGTCAGAATGTTTTTTTTTTTAATTTAGATCAGCAGCATGAGTGAGGTATAATGAATAAAGTGCCAGACTTTGAGTCAGGAAGCACTAGATTCAAATCCTAACTTTGACACTAGCTATTGTAACCTTACAAGTCACTGACCTAAATACCTCAGCGAAAAAACAAAACAAGCAAACAAAAAACAACTCACTGTTACTTAGATCTACTAAGTCACAGACTAGTTGCAAACCATGTTGGTAAAGGACACAGTTGAAACACCCTGTAAGAAAATCAAGGCTCCTTCAAGAATCTACATGCAAAATTCTGGGGGCAGAGCCAAGATGGCAGAGAGAAGCCAGTAAGTTGCCTGAGCTTTCCAATGTTTCCCACAAAAATAACATTAAATCAAGCCTCTAAACAGATTCTGGAATTACAGAATCTACAAAAAGACAGAGAGACACAATCCTACTACTTGAGATAATTTAGAAGACTTCAGGAAAGGTCTGTCTCACCTGGGTGAAAGGGGAGTGTGGCCCAGCACTGCTCAGCTCAGCACAGCTAAGCTCAGCTAACAGTTCAATTCAGCACAGCTTGGATCAGTGGGTAGCTTGACACTGTTGCAATTTGACACAGCTGAAAGTGGGGCAAGCAGTGACCCCTGTGCCCCAGGAGCTGACTTCAACTATATAAGTTTAAAAATAGGCTACAACATGAGCAAAAGACAGAAAAGGACCCTTACCATTGACAGCTTCTATTTTGAAAGGGAAGACCAAAACTCACACTCATATGAATTTGTCAAAATGCTTACAGGTGAAGATTCAAGTGGGAAGATGATCTTGTCTCAAGACCAAAAAGCCTTCTTTGAAGAGCTCAAAAAGTCTTTTAAAAACAAAATGAGAGAGGTAGAAGAAAAAAAAGGAAAAAGAAATGAGAGTTATACTACAAAAAGAAGCTCAAAAATTGACTGAGGAAAACATTTCCTTGAAACAAACAAATGGCCAAATGAGAGGAAAAAATAAATGGCCAAATGGGAGAAAAAATTGGTGAAATGGAAAGAGGTGCAAAAGCTTACTGAGGAAAACAATGCCTTAAAAATTGAAATTTGGCAGATGGAAGCTGGTAACTCCATAAGACACCAAGAATATGCCAAACAGAACCAAAAGACTGAAAAAATAGAAGAAATGTGAAATACCTCATTGGAAATACGATTGACCTGGAAAATAGATCCAGGAGAGATAATCTGAGAATGATTGGACTACCTGAAAGCCATGATCAAGAAAAGAGTCTAGACACGATATTACAGGAAATTATCAAGGAGAACTGCCCTGAAATTGTAGAACCAGAGGATATAATCATCATTGAAAGAATCCACCAATGACCTCCTGAAAGAGACCTCAAAAGCAAAACTTCAAGGAATATTGTATCCAATCTACAGAATTATCAGGTGAGGGAGAAAAGCAGCCAGAAAGAAAGAATTCAAATATCATGGAATGACAGCCAGGATCTCACAGGACCTGGTAGCTTCAACATTAAAGGATTTAAGGGCTTGGAATATGATATTATGGAAGGTAAAGGAGCTTGGATTACAATCAATAATCAACTACCCAGCAAAACTGATCGTTCTCTTTCAGGGAAAAAGATGTACATTCAATGAAATAGGGGATTTCCAAGGCTTCCTGAAAAAAAAGACCACAACTGAACAGAAAATTTGATCTCCAAATATAAGACTCAAGAGAAATATAAAGAGGTAAACAAGGGGGCGGGTGAGAAAGGTTGTTCAATGAGGTTAAACTGCTTACATCCCTATGAAGGAGGATAATACTTTTAACTCTTGGGATCTGTATCTCTGTTAAGGTATTGTTATTAAATAGACTTTGATATAATGATATAAAGAAACTTAAGGGGCAGAATAAAAAAAGACTGGGGGGGAGAGGAAGGGGGAAGAGGGATGGGATTAATTACACCATATAAGGAGGCACAAAAGGAACCCATTACAAGAGAGAGAAAGAAGGGAATGGTGAGCATTGTTTCAACCTTACTCTCATTAGATCTGGTTCAGTGAGGGAATAAAATACATTCCCATTTGTATAAAGGAACTTAGCTTACTCTTTAAGGAAACAAAAGGGGAAAGGCTAATATTAATAGAAGGGGGCAGAAGCAAGGGGAAAAGGGGGCAAGAAAAGGAAGGGCAGCTGATAAAAGGGAGGGTAGATTGAGGGAGGCAGTGGTCAGAAGCAAAACACTGATCAAGAGGAATAGGGTGAAAGAAGGGAAAAAAGTGTACAAACAAAGGGGGAAATAGGATGGAGGGAAACAAACAGTTAATAATCTTAACTGTGAATGTGAATGGGGTGAACTCTCCTATAATAGGGAAACAAATAGCAGAGTGGATAAAAAATCAGAACCCCACAATGTGTTGTTTACAAGAAACACATTTGAAGCTGAGAGATACACACAGAGTAAAGGTAAAAGGTTGTAGCAGATTATATTATGCTTCAGTTAAAGTAAAACAAAATGGGGGTAGCAATCCTTATCTCAGACAAAGCAAAAGCAAAAGTAGATGTAATTAGAAGAGCTAAGGAAGGAAACTACATCTTGCTAAAAGTTATGATATATAATGAAGTAATAACAATACTAAACATGTATGTGCTAAGTGGTATAGCATCCAAATTTTTAGGGGAGAAGTTAAATGAATTACAAGAGGAAATAGACAGCAAAATTATACTAATGGGCGAGCTGAACCTTCCCCTATCAAAATTAGATAAATCTACCTACAAAATAAATAAGAAAGTAGTTAAAGAGCTGAATAGAATATTAGAAAAGTTAGATATGATAGATATTTGGAGAAAACTGAATGGGGATAGAAAGGAATATACCTTTTTCTCAGTGGTACATGGCATATACTCAAAAATTGACCATGTTTTAGGGCACAAAAACCTCATAGTCAAGTGTTGAAAGTCAGAAATAGTAAATGCATCCTTCTCAGATCATCATACATTAAAAATTACATGTAATAAAGAGCCATGGAAAGGTAGACTGAAAATTAATTGGAAACTATACAATCTCATCCTAAAGAATGAGTGGGCCAAACAACAAATCATCGACACAATCAATAACTTCATCCAAGAGAATGACAATAATGAGACAACATACCAAAACCTATGGGATGCAGCCAAAGTAGTGCTTGTGGGAAATTTTATATCTCTAAATGCTTACATGAATAAAAAAGAGAAAGAGGAGATTAATGAATTGGGCATGCAACTAAAAAAGTTAGAAAAAGAACAAATTTAAAATCCCCAACTAAATACTAAATTAGAAATCCTGAAAATCAATGGAGAAATTCATAAAATTGAAAGCAAGAAAACTATAGAATTAATCAATAAAACTAATCTGGTTTTATGAAAAAAAACAATAAAATAGATAAAACTTTGGTTAATTTGATTAAAAAAAAAGAATGAAGAAAACCAAACTACCAGTATCAAAAATGAAAGGGGTGATTTCACTACCAATGAAGTGGAAATTAAAGCAATAATTAAGAGCTATTTTGCCCAACTGTGTGCAAATAAATTTGACAATCCAAATGAAATGGATAAATATTTACAAAAATACAAATTGCCCAGGTTAACTGAAGAAGAAATACAATCCTTAAATAGGCCCTAAATATTTTAGAAAAAGAAATTGAACAAGTCATTAGTGAACTCCATAAGAAAAAATCTCCAGGATCAGATGGGTTTACAAGTGAATTCTACCAAACATTTAAGGAACAATTAATCCCAATACTATAGAAACTATTTGGAAAAAAGATGAAGAAGGAGTTCTACCTAATTCCTTTTATGACCCAAATATGGTGTTGATACCTAAGCCAGGCAGAGCCAAAACAGAAAGAAAATTACAGACCAATTTCCCTATTGAATATCAATGCAAAAATCTAAAATAAAATATTAGCAAGGAGATGACAGCAAGTTATCACCCGGATAATACAATATGACCAGGTGGGATTTATACCAGGAATGTAAGGCTGGTTCAATATTAGGAAAACTGTTAATATAATCAACCACATCAATAACAAAACTAACCAAAACCATATTATTATCTCAATAGATGCAGAGAAAACTTTTGAGAAAATACAACACTCATTCCTATTAAAAAAACACACTAGAGAACATAGGAATAGGTGGAGCTTTCCTTAAAATAATAAGCAATATCTACCTAAAACCATCAGCAAACATTATATGTAATGGGGATATGTTAGTGGGATTCCCAATAAGATCAGGGGTGAAACAGGGGTGTCTATTATCACCTCTATTATTTGATATTGTCCTAGAAATGTTAGCCATAGCAATAAGAGAAGAAAAAGAATTAAAAGAATTAGAATAGGCAAGGAGGAAACAAAATTTTTGCTCTTTGCAGATGACCTTATGGTATACATAAGAGAATCCTAAAGGATCAACTAAAAAAGTAATTGAAACAATTAACAACTTTAGCAAAGTTGGAGGATATAAAAAAATTCACATAAACCTTCAACATTTCTATACATCACCAACAAAGCTCAGCAGCAAGAGTGGGAAGGAGAAATTCCATTTAAAGCAACATTAGATAATATAAAATACTTGCCAATATACTTGCCAAGACAAACCCAGGAACTCTATGAACACAATTGGAAAACACTTTTCACACAAATAAAATCAGATCTATGTAATTGCAAAACTATCAATTGCTCATGGATAGGCTGAGCTGATATAATAAAAATGCCAATTTTACCTAAATTAATTTGCCTATTAAGTACCATACTAATCAGACTACCTAAATATTATTTCATAGAGTTATAAAAAATAATAACAAAATTCATTTGGAAAACAAAAAGTCAAGAATATCAAGGGAATTAATGAAAAATAATACATAGGAAGATAGGCTAGATGTATCAAATTTGAAGCTTTACTATAAAGTGGCAGTCGTCAAAACTATTTGGTACTGGCTAAGGAATAGAGCGGTGAATCAAGGGAATAGGTTAGGCACAGGAGACACAGTAGTAAATGCCTTTAGTAATGTACTGTTTGATAAATCCAAAGACTCCAGCTTCTGGGATAAGAACTCAGTATTTGACAAAAACTGCTGGGAAAACTGAGAGTATGTCAGAAACTAGGCATAGACCAACATCATACACCTTATACAAAAATAAGGTCAAAATTGGTTCAAGATTTAGACATTAAGAGTGATACCATAGGTAAATTAGGAGAGGAAGGAATAGTTTACCTCTCAGATCTATGGAGAGGAAAACAATTTACATCCAAACAAGAGATAGAGAATATTATGAAATGCAAGATGGAAGACTTTGATTGCATTAAATTAAAAAGCTTTTGTACAAACAGAAGCAATGCAGCCAAAATTAGAAGGGAGGCACAAAACTGGGAAACAATTTTTATAGCCACCATTTCTGATAAAGGCCTCATTTCTGAAATATTTTGGGAACTAAATCAAATTTATAAGAATGTAAGTCATTCCCGAATTGAGAAATGGTCGAAGGATATGAACAGGCAATTTTCTGATGATGTCAAAGCTATCTATTGCCATATGAAAAAAATGCTCTAAATCACTATTGATTAGATAGATGCAAATTAAAACAACTCCATGGTACCACCTTACACCTATCAGATTGGCTAATATGACAAAAAAGGAAAATAATAAATTTCGGAGAATCTGTGGAAAAATTGGAACACTAATGCATAGTTGGTGGAGCTGTGATCTGATCCAACCTTCTGGAGAACTATTTGGAACTATACCCAAAGGGCTATGGGACTGTTCATACCCTTTGACTCAGTGGTACCACTGCTAGGTCTGTATCCCAAAGAGAACAGAGAAAAGGGAAAAGGACCCACATGTACAAAAATATTTATAGCAGCTCTCTTTGTGGTTGCAAAGAATTGGAAATTGAAAGGAATGCCCATCAATAGGGGAATGGCTAAACAAGTTGTGGTAAATGAATATAATAGAATACTATTGTGCTGTAAGAAACAATGAGCAGGAGGAGTTCTGAGAAACCTAAAGTACTTACATGAACTGACGCTGACTGAAATGAGCAGAACCAGGACAACATTGTATATAGTAACAGCAACATTGCATGATGAACAATGATGATAGACTTGGCTTTTAGCAGTGAAATGATCCAAAACAGTTTCAAAGAACTCATGATAGAAAATGTTCTCAACATCCAGAAAAAAGATTGAACCATATTTTTTCTACTTTTGGACTGTTTTTTCCTTCTTTTTTGAGGTTTTTCCCTTGTACTCTGATTCTTCTTTCACAAGATGACTAATATAGAAATATGTTTAATATGATTGTATGTATACAACCTCTATCAGACTGCTTTCAGTCTTGGGGAGGAGGGAGGGAAGGAAGTGCGGGAGAAAAATTTGGAACTAAAAATCCTGTGAAAACAAATGTTGAAAACTATCATTATATGTAACTGAAACATAATAAAATACTTAAAAAAATAATCTACATGCATCTATATATCCCTACATTCTGGAAACCTAATTTTATATTAATTTTTGGTGTTCATAAGAGTTCAGAATTCAAGATGTTCACACTTGTTTCCTTATTTAAAAAAAAAAGAGTGTCATGCTTGGGTATTTATGTTCATAATTACTCTTCTCCTCCCAATTCTATACTTTGCCATCCTCAAGAGGAACAAACATAAACTTAACAGAATTAAGTACCACATTACTTAGCAGGGCCATGCAGTAATGATTGTCAGGCTTCAAATCAACCAGAGTTCAGGTACTATATATTATGGAAATAAAGTTGGACCATATGGTATTTTAGCTCCAATCTGTATCCAGTATTTCATTATGGGACAGAGTTTGTGTTCAACAAGGGGAAAAAAAAGATTCAAAAAAGCAAGTTAATTAGTCATTGAGACAATTAAAAATCTGAACAATTAATTGGCTTTTTAGCTGGATGCTATGTAAATAAATACTGAATATAAAGTTAGTAAAAGACTGATAAATCATTGGCATTTTAGTGATTGTTCATTTCAAAGTATAAATTAAATGGACTTCTGACATATCAGATTTATTTTTAGATAAAATGTCTTTACTTTGCTAAGGCCATAAATTCTATCTCATTACATTGCTCAGCTACTTTGGACAAGTAGTGTCTGAAATTTATATGCCAAGTACATTGGAAGTGGAAAGAAAATATTCCCAGGAAGATGGAGATGATGATGATGATTTACTTAAAAATCACTATATACAGCTCTTCCATTAGACACCACCATTTGAACCCAAACCCCATTGTGTTGGGTTTTTTTCTTCAAGTTCTGCTCCAATATTTCACTGGATCTGGGATTATATCAAGGTGGATACTCCCTCTAATAAAGCAGACCACAACTCTTCCATACCTGTTCATCCAACATGCCCTTTCATAAATCTGCCATATGGACTCCAGCTAACTTATTAAGGACCTTCCACTAGTACACAAGAGGGGTATCAATGGAAACCAGGGGGACCATCTATGAGTTACCTTGAATTCTCCCTATCTAAATGGTCTTTTTTTTTCCTGGTCATATTTGGTGGATGAAATCCTTTATACCACTTCTCTCATATAAATATTCACTTATAATATCTTGTATCCTACTAATGCCGAACATGCAACTTCAACTTTAATTTTATAGAGACTATAATATTCTATGACCCATAATCATAGTGAGCTTGAAAAAAATACCAGCATTAGAAAGATGTCTTTGTTTCAGGGAGAAATATGTTCTTTTAATTAAAAAGGAGTGGGTAGTATGATTAAATCAATCCAATCTGCCTTCTTTCAATTCTGAGCTTATATTATTATGCAATTACAGTGTCTGTTAGAGATATATATGTATGTGTATGTGTATATATGTATATGTGTGTGTGTACATATATATATATAGAGAGAGAGAGAGAAGGGGGGGAGAGACAGAGAGAAAGAGAGAGAGAGAGAGAGAATTGTGCTTGCGCGCTCTTGCTTGCTCTCTCTCTCTCTCTCTCTCTGGATTTCTATCATCTATATAGTGCAGAGTGGATGAGTGGATAATAGACATTCTGCATCCATTAGTTTTTCCTGTGTGAATAGTTAGGCCCGAACTACTCTAAATGATTTAGGTTTTCATTTAGAAGACTCTTAGATTACTTACAAATATTAACTTCATACTGAACTTGTAATTCTCACCTAATTACTAATGATTGGAAGTTCTACAGAGGAATTAAACCACATTTTTATTAAAAGGATTTCTATAAATGAAATTAGGAAACATAAAGACACTATAGATCAGTAAAATACCTCACAGCCTCTGTTCCATGAATTACAAAATTGGTTTCATCATGTGTGTTCACAAAGGTAGTAAGGGCCTATGCCTTATGCATAACAGTGATAAATGTTTTTGTATTGAATCAAATTGATGAAGCAGTGTGGTATAATGGAAAGGTCACTGACGGTTGTAATGATTGGAATGACGCCACCTGCTGGAGACTTACTGTAGAAAAGTTCTGCCATGAAAGGAAGGTCTTTGAGGGCAAGAGCATGCGTCTTTTCTTTGGCATCAGGAAGTGATGTTTGCTAGTGGGAGGAAGAAGGAAGAGCTGGGTGCTCTGACTCGCTCTCTTTCATGAGGACTCAGGCGGAGAAGGGAGCTAGAAATGCGCTCTCCCTTTAATAGATAGGAATCTATTCTCCCTAATAAATGCTTAAAAGTCTAACTCTTGCTAAAGATTATAATTTATTGGCGACTACTCATTAGATATTTTAGACAGACTCACTAGAATTTTAGCCCTTAACATGGTGAAGTCAGCAGATCTGGATTCAATCTGCCATTGATGCTTACTACCTTCTATCTTGAATTTAACTTGCTTGAGCCTCCCTTTCTTCATCTATAAACTGAGAGGGACTAGACAAGATGGTCCCTGATGTCCCTTCTAGCACCAACTCCATGACCATAGTCAGGTGCTAATAAATATTTAACAATTGGCTTTCAAAAAATAAAATTGTACCCTCATAAATTTAATCTGCATTATTAAAATTTTTCCCAACAAAACAATAAATCAAGCTCTGATTTGTAGTATTGACAAAGTTCCAAACTGCAAATATTTACATGAAAAATTTAATTACTTATTCTCTTGAGACAATACAAGCTTGTTCTGGTATACCCATGATCCTATATAAATTAAATTGAAATGACACTTAATGGTCTCATCCTGTAGTGTTCTTAGTGAGGGTTAGGAAACAGACCTCCATGAAGACAATTAATCAACATGAAATTCAAAGAAGAAAATTGTGGCATAGAAGAAAAATCACTGGATTTGGCATCTTGTCAGTTTTCTCTGAGCAAAAGGACAGAAGTGGACTAAATGACATCCAGGGTCCATTCTAACCCTGAATCTAAGATTCTAAGAAGATAAATTATCTTAGAAAAAACCCCAAACTTAACAATGTTCTTCAAGCTAAATCAACATGCACCTTCTTAACCAGTGACTGTAGTGAGAAAGTAAGTACAAGAGAGGGCAACAAAAACTGTTAGAAAACATGGATCAGGAATGAAAAGTGGTTTATCGATTCTTCAGAAGCCTCAAGCCTATACATTACAAATACATTCTTTAAGCAGAAGCTTCGAAGATAATGGATGTATTGAACACCAAACAATATAATGCAGGGAAAAAATTGACTGGGTCTTAGACAAGAAATGACTAGTTAGAGAAATAGCAATCTTTTCAGTATCAGCTTTCTTGTGTAGATTCTGATTATTGACTAATAACAAAGATCAAAGTAAATAACAAATTTAGAAGAAAGGTTAAAGATGAAAAGAAGACAGTGAGATTACAGCAGCTCTGACCTGACCAGTTTAAACAAGCTTCTAGTCTTCAGAAAATGGGAAATAGATCCCCCCCCCCAAAAGATAACATTTCTTACTATCACATTTGCTTATCCAATGCAAAACAGTCACTACAAGAAAATATTGGGAAAAGCCCAGGAAACTACCTTATCCAGCAAACATTCATGACTAAAAATGGAGCAAGAATGTAGCAAGAATGAGACCAAAGGGCAACATCCTGAGTGTTACATTGATATCGCGGAGATATTAAAAGAACCAGATGAAAGCCTCCAAGGTGTTGAGTGGATCACGTCACACAACAGAGGATTTATAAAAAGACATGGATAAGAAACACAATGAGAAGCTTTGAAAGAGTTTCAATCTCCATTAGTGGTGACTGTACCCACAGCGAACAAAATCACACTAGGTAGTGCAGTAGATAGAATGGTGAACCTGGAGACAGGAGGACTCAAGTTTAAATCTGGTTTTAAACACAAGCTGTATGACCCTGGGCAAGTCACTCAACCCTGTTTGCCTCAGTTTCTTCATCTGTAAAGTGATCTAGAGAAGGAAGTAGCAAACCATTCCAGTATCTTTGCCAAGAAAACCCAAAAAAGGTCACAGAGAGTTCAGATGTGACTGAAATGACTTAATAAAAATAAATAAGAAGCTTCTCCTTCTCAAGGAATGGCCTCTTTTCCCTTAGGTCCACAAACTTTGTTAAGTGGAAAGAGATTTAGATATATTATATAGTTCCCTTTTGGGGAAAGCTCAGTAAGTCTGTCAGTTAATAAGGATTTGTTAGGTGCCTACTATGTGCCCAGAGGGAATTTAACCTACCTAAAATCACAGGGTTTTTGGTTTTGTGTTTGTTTTTTGTCTTTTTTTGTGCAGAAATGATGGTTAAGTGACTTGCCCAGGGTCACACAGCTAGTAAGTGCCAAGTGCCTGAGGCCAGATTTGAACTCAAGTTCTTCTGAATCCAGGGCCGGTGCTTTATCCACTGTGCCACCTAGCTTCCCAGAATCACAGTTTGTTAATGGCAAAATGAGTCCTTGAGCTTATATCTCCTAACTAATTAGTATTTGTCTTTATTTGTATTATTAGAAGTCAACAATGAAACTTCTACTCCCCAAAATGGTTCTTTGTTCCTCTGTAGTTTTTATTTTGTTGTTGTTGTTTTTGTTGTTGTTATTTTATTTTGTTTGGTTTTTTTACCATTGCACATCAGCTAATCAAGTGACAAAAAGATGAAAGAGAGGAAAAATTTCCAATAGGAAACTGCTCCCAATAAACCTTGTTTGGGGTATTGAGTCTTTTAAGATTCTAACATGATTTCCCTCATGAATTGTAGAATTAGAACCAGACCAGATGTACTTAAAAGAAACTGATCTGAGAAATTTACTTGTTTGATTCCCTATGCACAAAATATCAGAAAAGATTAGGAAATGGATGAACTAATTGTGATGTATAAATGTGATAGAACATTATTTTGCTATAAGAAAAGAAAAATATAAAAAATTCAGTGACATTTGAGAGAATCTTTTTGAATTCACGTAGAATGAAATGAGAAGAGCCAGGAGAACACTTTACAAAATGATCACAGAAATGAAAGATATTAAAATACTGGGCAGCTAGATGGCACAGTGGACAGAGTGCTGGGCCTGGAGTCAGGAAGACCTGAGCTCAAATCCAGCTTCAGAAACTTACTAATAGTATGATCGATCCTGGACAAGTCACTTAACCTCTGCCTGCCTCAGTTTTCTCATGTATAAAATAATAATAGCACCTACCTCACAGGGTTGGTGCAAGGATCAAATCAAATGACATTTGTGATGTGCTTTGCAAAGTTTAAAGCACTATATAAATTGTAGCTATTATTATGACTGCCTAACACAGTGATTAATAATTACTTCATTGGACTGTCGGTGCTTTCCTCCACTTGGCAGAGAGATGGTAGGTTAGAGGAGTAGAATGAGACAAATATTATCAAAAATATAATGACCGGGGCAGCTAGGTGGTGCAGTAGATAAAGCACCGGCCCTGGGTTCAGGAGGACCTGAGTTCAATTCCGGCCTCAGACAATTGACACTAGCTGTGTGACCCTGGTTAAGTCACTTAACCCTCATTGCCCCACGCCAAAAAAAAAAAATATAATGACCAATGCATTTTGTTTCACTTAATTGTACTTCCTAGTTATAAGAGATGTATCTATTGCTATGGGGAGAGTCATTAAGAAGTGACAGAAAAAATAACACATTTTAAAGCGAGAAAAAGAAAAAATAATGAATTCCAGTAGAGCTGCCATCTGTAATTGGTGGAGTAGAAATAGGGTATTTTGGTGACTTCTTTTCTCTTTCAGTTGAGAAGAGAGAGACTAAGCTATATTTATAGTTTGTAAAAAAACAATTAGTTATAGAGCGCGCTCTCTCTCTCTCTCTCTCTCTCTCTCCCCAACCCTCCGTCTTTCTAATTGAAGCAAAAGCACCCAAAGTAACAACCTCCAATCAAAGGGCATCATGCAATGCCAGGCACCTGGTGTGCACTCAATGCATATTGATTGGTGCTGCTGATCAGAAAAGAAACCCACTTACAACAAACTCCAGGGGACCCAAAAGAAGCATCGTACTCACATGCCTGCTTGACACAGGTTGTCCCACCCCCAGACACCATGTTGTGATAGAGCTGGGAAAGCCATGGTAGCAATGAGCTCAAGCACCAAACTGAAATAAAAATTCAATCCTTGCCTCTCTGGAAACACAACTTCTAGCTTCTCCTGTTTTCTTAAATGACAGTGATTAAGCAATGGCTTGTGCACATTTTAATTCCAGTTTGGCTTCAGAACTAAAATAAATTATTCTTTCTTTTAAAGATAGGGCCATTAGCTTGTCTGTACTGGACTATGGGTCAATTGGACATGTCTGAAAAAAAAAGCTTACTTGTCCTTTGACTTTGAGCTCCATTTTAGTCCTTCTAATCAAGATTTTTTTTTTCAGCAGTAGCAGGAAGATGAGAATGAGATACATAGGCTGAAACATGTGGAGAATATAGGATGTAGATGTTTATTGTTTGTGGTTCTTTAAAACAAAACTGACTTAGTAAATCAAAATGCAGATTTAAAGGCTCTCTCTTCCCCAAGATGTATGCTATTGATATATTAAGATAAAACAAGATTTCTTGATCGACGTATTCACAAGATTAACTTTGCTCAACAATCTTCTGGTCATTAATGTCAAGGAAAATAAAGGGCAGAATGTTCACTAGTGTCCTGGAAGCTATCCTACAAAGTCCAAATGGAAAAGAGATTCCCTAAATATGGCAAGGTCCTCCAGAGGATATTGTTTTGATTTCATCAAGTTCCCAGAATAACACAGAAATCAATGAGATCCTTAACCATTCAAAAGCAAGTGCCTTATCAATCCCCACAGGAAAGATCAAATAGATAAGTGCCACTCAGAAAGACATGCACTTATATAAGTAGTTCATGGAGATTATCCATATATTATATCCATATATCTTAGACAAGGCAGATGGACAATGAACTGGATCCAGAATTGAATCAGAGGAAGAGAACAGGCTGGATTGCATTTGTGAAATTGTGCAAAATTATTCCAAATTGCTCTCAGATACAAAAAAAAACATCTTTTAAAAATTAGTATTCTTCCAGTTACACTACATAGGTATAAAATAGGGTATCAGAATTTCTGAAAACTGAAAATTGCTTTTACCCAAATGCACCAGAGAGATGCATGGTAGCCATCCTAGGCTGAACCATATAGTTAAAGGTGGTTTACATGCAAGAAGTATGCAATATAACAAGAAAGGTGTGATAAGAAAAGGAATTGGTGTGGTCAAAAACATTATGGAGGAATATCTATTAGATAGCCCATGGGCATTACTGGTAGTCATACAGGGCCTCCAGCATTTTGATATGCGGTTTATTGGAGGACATGGACAAGAATTTCATAGGATAGGATGATATATGTCCACTCCAGTCCTCCACTCAGCTATCAAATTGATCCTGTGTACAGGTCAAACCATGCCACCTTTCTATTCAATAAACTCCAATGACTCCCTATTATTTCCAGAATCAAATATAAGACCTTTTTTTCTTTGCATTCAAATATTTTTATATTCAAAACCCTATACAACTTGCCTCCTTAACACACACAAACACACACAACCCACTGTGATCCAGTTACACTGGCCTCCTTGCTGTTCCTCAAATAAAACACTCCCTGTAGTTTACTGGCTGTCTCCTATACCCCCACATCCTACCCTCTCTTTTCTTCTCTACTTCCTGGCTTTCCTGGCTTTCCTGGCATCCTTTAGATCCAAACTTACACTCGACCTTCCAATAGAAACCTTTCTAAAACCCTAATAATAGTAGCACTATCTCTCTATGGCATTCCAATTTAGCCTTTATGTATTACTTTTATACATGGTTGGTTGTATGTAGTCTTTCCCAGTAAACTGTGATATCCCTGAGAGCTGGAACTGTTTTTGTTTTGTTTTGTTTTGTTTTTTACTTTCTTTGTATCCCTAGCATTTAGCATGGGACCTGTTACATAGTAGGACCTTAATACATGCCTGTTGATTTGACTTGTCTTGTGCAGACCTTATCATAGGAAAAAGTACCCACATAAATGAGATCACAGATGCATTGAAGGATAAATTATAAATATTCAGACATTACCAGATATAATAACATACTTGTAAATGAATCATACATTGGTGTATTTTTACACATGATCAGTTAATTTCAAAATGACATTAAAAGGGTCAGCTAGGTGGCACAGTGGATAAATCACCAGCCCTGGATTATGGAGGACCTGAGTTCAAACACTAGACATTTACTGGCTGTGTGACACTGGGCAAGTCACTTAACCCACATTACCCCACAAAAACAAAACAAAATAACATTAATAGGTGACACTTATACAGTGTTTTGAGGTTTGAAAAAAATGCCTTTCTGCCCATCATCTGATTCGACTCTTAACATAAGCCTAGGCAATTGGAGCTAAAAGTGTTATTATTCCCATTTTACAAATAACATGTTAAAAGAAGTTATGGGTTGTCCAGAGTTACGCAGCCAGCACATGTCGCACGAAGGATTCCAATTCAGGCTTCTTCTGACTCTAGAACCAGTCCTCTTCACACTGCCTCCCAGACTATCAACAAACATTTATTATGTTCCTACAGTGCAGAAAGCACTCTACTAGGTTAAGGAAAGAAAGGAGGAGTAGATTGACTGAATTCAATTGTCTGCAGTAACTATAATACACATCAATAAATAATAAGCTTATTGAAAGAGCAACATGATATAGTGAGTGACATCAGAAGACTGGAAGCTGAAACTCAGTTCTGCAACTCCTACCCATGTGACCTTGGATAAGTTACTTCCTCTCTCTAGGTTTAATTTTCTTCTCTAAAAAATGCGAGTGTTGAACTAGATGATGTCTAAGGTTTCTTCAAGTTATGAACATTCAGGAAGGAAGGAAGGAAGAGAGGGAGGGAGGGAAGAAGGAAGAAAGGAAGGAAATTCAAAAACTATACTAAGGACTGGGGACACAAATAAAAACAAGCAAAACAGTCATTGACCTCAAGAAGCTTATATTCTTTTTTTTTTTTTTTTTTTTTGCGGGGCAATGAGGGTTAAGTGACTTGCCCAGGGTCACACGGCTAGTAAGTGTCCAGTGTCTGAGGCCAGATTTGAACTCAGGTCCTCCTGAATCCAGGGCTGGTGCTTTCTCCATTACACTACCTAGCTGCCCTCACATAGTTTATATTCCAATGGGGAAGACAGCCATTAAAAGGAGGAGGGTTAGAAGAGATTATGTAGGGTTGCATCATTTGGAGCTAATCTCTTGGAAATAAGATGGAGCCCTGGATTCTGGTAAGATAAAGTGAAAGCTTATCAATCAGAAATCCAGAGTGGTCTCAAGGGCAGAATGCAAGGTTCTCCTGGGAAGGAGGTAGGGACAATGGTCAGAGATAAAATAGCATAGTCCATAGATGGTGTCTGAGACATAAGTAGAAGATTTTACTTTTCTTGTGGTGATTTACAGATGCTTTATCTCTCCTAATTAAAAGTAAGCTTTTTATTTTATTTTATTTTATTTATTTATTTTTTTTTTGAGAGGCAATGTGGGTTAAGTGACTGAGGCCAGATTTTAACTCAGGTCCTCCTGAATCCAGGGCCAGGGCTCTGTCCACTGCGCCACCTAGCTGCCCCCAAAAGTAAGCTTTTTAAAGGCAGGGACATTTGTTTCTTTCTATTCCTAGCTTGGTATATAGTAAGTACTTAATAAATACTTGTTGATTAATTAACTGGATGATTATAATATCAGTGTTTAATGGAATTTAGCTTTCCATCACATAGTTTAGAAGAAAATCTCAAACTCCCACAGAGATAATTTCTAATTCACATTCATTTTACTCTGGTAAGGAAAGTAAGTCTCATCCTGTTCTTTGGAAAAGGCAAATATCATGTTTCAGACTTCCTAATTAGATCTGAAAAATCTTTTAGGAATGAGATTTAAGCATCACATTAGATCATCTTCACAGCAATAAATGTCTTCTGCCCCTTCTTTACCCTACTCCTGCTTTCAACACCCTTGAGAGAAGACAACCCACGAATCTCACTTGCAGAGGTGGACACGGGTCAGATCAAATGGTGTCCAAATACTTTGGTCCATTTTCCCAGAGAAGGTAACTTTGGGAGCATCCAGTAAATGATGAAGAGTAAGAAAAACCTTTCCAAGATAATGGTGGAAAGAATGGAGAACTAAGAAGAAAATTCAACAAAATGTACCCACTAGACTCTTAAACCTCACAGTAGAAGGAAGTGCTACTGCCCTCTCAATGCTATCACCCTTTATCCCTATCTCCTTTGCTTCCATCATGACCCAATTGCCTCATGTTAATTTGTGTTGAATCAATAATCATTCATTAATTACCTACCGGGTGTCAGGCACTATGCAAGGGATACAAAGACAAAATTGAAAAAAACAAAACAAAATACTTTCCTAAACATTCTCACCAGCTCTCCAGCTTCCTCAATAAAATGTCTCAGTTCCCCATTGTTCTTGCCTCCAGGTCTGCTCTCAGTCAGGTTTCTCCATCAATGTTTCCTCTTTCAGAGCCAACCAGGGGCTTCCCAGGGGTCATAGGCCATCCTCTTACTCATCCTTCAAATCCTTACATAGAATCAGCTGCATATGGCCGTGCTTTCACTGATTGCTTCTGACAGACAGAAAAAGATTTTGGTTTTGGTGATGATCAATGATTAGTAAGACAGAGTTGTAAATAAGGGAATTGTAAAGAGGTTTTATTTCAAAGTCCATTTTTTAAATCCAGCCTGTGAATCCAATCACCTATTAAATGGCAGAGCACTCTGGATGGTCACTTCCAAATAGTAACTTCTTGATTCTCTGAGTTGTAATAAGCTTAGTGATTTTTTCATTAGTCTTTTGCCAATATAATAAGGTCCAGAGCACAGGATTAAGGCTTCTTAGTATGATTTTGTCTATGCTATGCCCATTCTGTAGGTGAGGTTAATATACTGAAGTAAATCCCAACAGAAAGATAACTAAGCACTTAAGTATTAGCAACTAGACAGAAACATCCTTATGGAGACTAGTTCTAATGTGAGAGTTGCAGTTGAGGAGAGGTAACAAAAATAAAGAAACGTGCTATTTCTGCCTACTACTTACCCCCATTAACAAATATGGTAAGTGGCCAGTAGATAGAATGCTGTGCTTGGAATCAGAAAGACTCATCTTCCTGAGTTTAAATCTGTCATTAGATAGTTAACTGACTGTGTGACCTTGGGCAAGTCACTTTACCCTGTTTGCCTCAGTTTCCTTATCTATAAAATGAGCTGTAGAAGGAAATGCCAAATCATTCCAATATCTCTGCCAAGAAAACCCCAAATGGGGTTACAGAGTTGGAAACAACTATAAAACAACTGAACAACCAAAACAAATATGCCCTTAGAAAATCAGTATGACCACCTAAACAGTCTCTTCTAGTCCATGTTCCATGTATAAGTTATAAGGAGACTTCCATCTTTCTTTTTGGTGATATCCAAGGTGTGACCCTAAGAGAAAAGCCTGGTTTTATAATACATACACTCCAAGTCACATGTCAAAATGGGATTTGTCACACAAACCTTCCAGGCCTCAAGAGAGTTTTAGAACTTTCTCGTTTTCCGAGCCTGTGACCTACTCTGAATATCCTCAGTGGTGGTAAGACGTCAATTTTGATAGTAGATTTGATTTTCAGACAATTCCAGTTTATTCATGGTTAAGCTTGGTTAAAAATTGTTGCACAATCAAACTAATGTATACCATTTTAGGTATAACAGCTAGTTGGCTTTGAATATATGCTGAGTTTCGAGTCAGAAAGATGTGAGTTCAGATTCAGCCTCAGATACTAATTATGAGACTCAAACATTTACTAATAATGAGACAAATTATTTACCTTCCCTTAGCCTCAGTTTTCCTATCTGTGAAATGGTGAAATGATGGCATTTATCTCAAAGGGTTGTCATAATCATTCAATAAGAATTACATATATGTACATATATGTATACACATGTGTGTATAAAACTTTGTAAACTTTAAAGCACTAGATAAATGTGAGATTATTATAGAGACACCTAGAATGTAAAATAGATAGATGGCTGGACCTAGAGTCAGGAAGACCTGATTTCTGAATTTAGCTTCAGACATTAGCTGTGTGACCTTTCACTAGTCAAAACTTCTGTATGGCTCAGTTTCCTCATCTGAAAAATGGGGATAATAGAAACACCTTCCTCCTAAGGTTATTATAAGAAGCAAATGAGAACCTTAATGGGGGTATATGTTTATTAATGATATCAGTGTCATCACAATTATTATTTTAGGTAAACATTTAATTCAAACTTCAACACATGATATCCCTGGAATTATTATTCACCTCAGCAATTGAAATTACAAACCCTAGTTGATAGTGTTGATGAGTTGCTGTACCTGAAAAAACACTGTGTCACCTACTTTCTAATTATGAGCCTCTGCACACTTATAGAGATTGGTTAAAAAGCAACAGGCATTCGTTCCTTCCTTAGGCTCATGCCCAATGATAGCGTTCCAGGTAGGTAGGAACATCAGGATCTTGTTCTCTGCTTATATAGCCTTCAAAAACCCAAGATTATCTCTACACTGCAATGAAGTATATTAGAACTTCAGTGGTAGTTAGCTTAAAAACACATGAACAAAGCCTCTGTTAGGGTATATACATATTATAATAAGCCTGATTTTCTGGGATGGCTTGCAAAATAATGTGTTGAGCACACTCAGCTTAGGTGGAATAAGGGCATAGCCTAAGGAGATGATAACTCTGAAGAGTCAATGCTCATTTGTATGTATGGAAAGGCAAAATGGTATTGGAAAGAGTACTGAAATTGGATTCATTAATACCTGGATTAAAGTTGCCCCTTCAGACTCTCACTAGCTTGTGGTATTTAGCAATGGAAAGAGTGGTGAATTTGAGATTTAGGGTCCTGAATGTGAGAATGTGAGATAGATATAAATACATAGACATATTCACATTTATATGTGTGTGTATTTCATATATTCATAAATGTTACATATATTAAATCAGTCACTTTGTTAGAGGATCAGGCATGGTAACTTTTGTACCAGAGGTGAAATGGAGCTACAGTAATTATCAAACCCTCACAATTGGAACTATACAAACTCCCTTTCTTCCTCAAGTGGTTCTAAGTTCTATATATCTCTCCTCCCCTCTCCCTTTTGTTGTCCTCCTTTTTATGCATCTAAACTACTCCCAGAAGTTCCCTTCATTAAGACTACATTATTGTTTTTTTGGTTCTGATTCCCAAACTTCCTGAAACTATTAGAAATCCAACTCTGATTATGGTGCCACACCCACAGGATCTAGAATGTCCTAGACATTAGAAAGATACCCGAAGGGGCAGCTAGGTGGCACAGTGGATAGAGCACTGGCCCTGGATTCAGGAGGACCTGAGTTCAAATTTGGTCTCAGACACTTAATACTTACAAGCTGTGTGACCCTGGGCAAGTCACTTAACCCCAATTGCCCTGCGAAAAAAAAAAAAGAAAAAAAAGAAAGATACCTGAAGCATTCAGGTACCCATTCCCTGAAGCATCTCATGATTCTCTGGGTACAATGGTCGAATTATGACTGGTTAGAACACTAAATACTGTAAGATCTCAGTAAGTCAATAGATGATTGGGCATTATTTGGAAAAGAAAGACCTTTACCATTACAACCATACATTGAAAATAATTAACTATAATCTCACTATTCACAGGGATTTTATTGACAATCTCTTCAGCAGAAAATTGATTTCCTTCTTTAGCATAGAAAGTTTGCTTAATTAGAAGCAGCATTTAATAAGGGACACATATTACCATATTATATAGTCACCCCATCTTTTTTTTTTAACAAACTAGAATAACCTGACTACTTACTTTCATTCCAAGAAAAAAGTGCCATTAAATTGTATAATATCTTTGTAAGCTGCCTTCCTTTATCATTTGAGCAGCTAGACTTATTGCACTAGCAACTTAGCAAAAAGTGTCTCTCTATGTATGTACTCAAGCGATGAGGGCCAAGGAGGAATGTTTGGGTAAGCGTTTCCTTTCCACACCACAGACATGCCCACTCCTATACACACATGGCTATATTATTCCCGTCATCCACAACACAGAGCAAGTCAAGTGGCCAGAGGAGACCCAAGGAGATTTCTCAGAAATATGTGTATTTGCCCTTTGAACCTAAATGAGAATTTCAAATGTTCTGAGAGGAATAAATGCTTCATTCACATACTTAAAAAGAAAGAGTAAACTAGACCCCATGAAAGTCTTTTAAGAGGTGGGGCCAGTTTGTATAAGATACTTTCGGGTAAAATCAGGGCATGAGTTTTAATGAAATGCCAAGCACAGTACATAATTGAGTTTCTTTCCTATACTGAGGGATCAGGAATTTAGGGACCTTACACTACCTATAGATGCTACTTGTTCCAGATTCTGGAGAATTTCCTCCTTAAAGTTTGAACAGGGCATTGTAGCTATTCTACCTCTATCATTAGGCTCTTTTATATTTCTGAACCCACAAAGAGTAGGTGTTCAAAAGTTGGAATGAACACATTGAAGCCATCCTTGTCTTTCAATTTACTGAATGCCCAATAACTGATCTAGTAAAGACCAAGTCCAGGTATAGCCCAAACTGAGATAAGCCAGTAACATAAGCATGTAACCAGAAGGTCTTTTCTCCAGAGTATAAAGACACATCAATCATTTCATGAATTTCTGATTAATTTGAATCATTTTAAAAAGTAGAGTGCCTGCAGGAGCCAGATTAACCACACAATTTCCATCCCATTCTTTCTTTCCATCCCATCATGTTACATGGCTGGATTTGAAGACGGAAAGAAAGAGGGAAAAGAAAAGTACCATACCCTTCTACCTCTTCTGTCTTTAGTTGATGTGGTATGTATTAGTAGATGTGGTATGTATTAGTTGATGTGGTATGTATGTAAAGCTATTTGAGTTAGGTTAAAACAAGGACCTTATGTGAATCATATGAATATGAAAGCCCTCAATTAATTGAGGGATTAGTTGACTTGATTGTTAATCTATATGTGTTTTTGTGTCATTTAATGTATAAAGGACCTTGATTCAGAAAGAGTAGGGTTCAAATGTCATATCTGATATTAGCCAGATGCCTCTGGACCACTTGTATCACCTTTATGAGCCTCTTTCCCTTTATCTGTGAAATAAGACATATGGTATCTTTAGAACCTAGGTCCTAGGGTTGTTACTGAGTTCAAATAAGAGAAGTAATAGCAACTTTAAATTGCTCTGTAAATGTCAGTTCTTTAGAATAGAACCCCAAATTCAGTATCAGCAGACCTGGGTGTGCCAGAAAGTCTCTATATGACTTTAGGCAAGTCATTTCATTTCACTGAAGTTTTCTCATCTGGAAAATGAGCAGATTAGATTCAATAATCCTGAGAGTCCATTCAAACTCTAATATTCTGAGACCATGAGTCATTACACTGTAGTAAAATGTTTTCAGAAGGAGCAATCTTGACTGTGTATATTAATGGACCATAGCTTCTTCACAATGAAATTGGATCTCCATTATGAAGGACTGGGTAATATTTGCAAGAAATATAGGTCCCAAGTGCAATCCATTTATCTTTCAGAACTGTTGCACCCTATAATGCTAGCTTAAAAGAGCTAACATTTCTATAACCCTCCAAGATATACAAAGTGTCTTAAATATAGTTAATGCTCACAAAGTGAGGTAGGTGCTATCATTATTTCTATTTTACAGATGAGGAAACTGAGACTGAGACATTAAATGACTTCCCTAGCATCATACTGCTAGCAATTATCTGGGGCAGGATTTGAACCTGGGGGTCTTTCTGACTCAAAATCTAGCATCTTTTCACTATGCCATTCTGCCTCCTTGTTGGTTAAAATCCCTTTCAAAAACTTGTAGATACTCTGAATGAGCTATAAATTGGTACCATTTTCCCCATCTGCAAACCCTTAGGCCAGGAGATACTGAGAGAGCTTTAACGGTCTAAATATTATATTGTAAAAATAGGAGCTGGTTATAAGAGCCCCACAATTATTATTACCCACTATCTATCATAGGCTTTGGAGCAAAAGTGTGATTACATTGACATAGAGACCTTCCAAGGGAGTAACCTCTCCATCTAAATGCAAGTTAGCACCTTCTTACAGAGTTATAGAGTTGTCTCATGCACTTAGAGGTTATGTGACTTGCCCAGTGTCAGGCACATAATATATATCAGAAGAGGGGCTTGAACCCAGACTTTTCCAGCTCCAAGGTCAACTCTCTATCCACTATATTATATTACTTCATGTGATTCTGTGGGACAAGTTCAATTACCATAAAGACTAACTTTTATCTCCTTAACTCCAGTTGAATAGTAGTGTTCTAGTCTCTCTTTGGTCAGTATTTTGCTTTAGGTCTAAATGAGAGTTCACAGAAACCTGATTATCATCTTCTTTCTTAAGGAAGCAATTAAGTTCAACCACGTTCACCTTTGGCCTGTTCTTCAGGGACACCACAGCCAATATAGATAGTGATTGTCACTCCTTCCTGGCTTTTAGGTAGATATCTTAACTCTGAGTTCATGATCCTGACAAAATCTCATGTGGTTCATGGTCTTCTTTGAGATGGCTTATCTTTATCTACAGAATCATTCAGGGATAGTATCTACTTCTCCACAGAGTCAGATATTCCATTCCTTAATATCTCCACCCATTGTCCTATATCTGACTCCTTACTCAAGTGTCTTAACTTGTATCTCATCCATACAATCCTGGAGCTTATTTTTCTCCAGAAACTCTACAATGGAGTTGAACAGGGAACTCTGAGAAAGTAAGTTCCACTTAACCTGGAGTTGGCATTATATCCTATTTGTTTCAGTTTTCTTCTATTAATTATTGGGTCAAATTATATCTGCCTCTCAAGGAAATATGTCCAGACAGGCCACTACCCTCATCCCAATCAAGTGGAACCACATTCCAGGAACACACCCAAGGAGTGACATATGACCTGAGGGTCTGGTGCTCTCACTTCTCCCACAATGGATGTTTGCTGCTTCTCACAACTTAGAGGGGCTCTTGTTGCAACAAAATACTTCTTTCAAACTAGTACATTGCTGTTTTGAGACAGAAACACTAGGCAAGAGTCTCATAGCCTGAAGCCACTATTATGGGATAATCCCTCGTTTCTTCTCACTCAGTTTGATGGAGGCTATCAATTAAATATTAAACACTTATTAAGCACCTACCACAAACCAGCAAGTACTCTAGGAGCTGAGGATACAAATACAAAATCAAAATAGCCTTTGCCCTCAAGAAGCTTACAGTTTACTGGTGATATACAAGAGGGTCACAGATAAGTAAATACACATTATGTATAAAAGAAAATGTGAAGGAATTGGTGAGGGCATTTAATAAATAGGAGAATCAGGAAAGGTATTTTTAAGGAGGCATACATTGAATTGAATCTTGAAAGGGGCTAGGCATTCTGAGAAATTGATTTAAAGAGGGAAAGCACTTCAGGCATTATGGACAGCCACGTGTAGGGGTAGATGGAATGTATATGAATAATACCAAGCAAGCCAGTTTTACTAAATCGGAGTATATAATGAGAGTAAGTGTAATCAACCTGAAAGGTAAGTGCAGGCCAAATTACAAAGGACTTTAAATGTCAGAGTAATTTACATTTTATTCTAGAGGCAATAAGGGGTTAGTGATGTTTCTTGAAGGAAGAGGTGGATATGGCCAAATGATAACATCATTTGGGCAGCTGTATGGAACATATATGAGAAGGGAGAGATTGTATACAGAGATACAAAATAGGAAACAACTATTGCAATAGTTAAAACAAGAGGTGATGAACATCTGATTCAGAGTGGCTATGATGTGAATAGACAGAGGAGACTGATATGGGAGATGCTGAGGAGGACAGGTAGAATCAGGAAGAGTTTGGCATTAAATTGAGGTGCAGCATGGCTGAGAGTCAAGAATTAAGACTCCTATTTTGAAACTTTGAGTGGCTAGAAAGATGGTGGTGTCCTTGACAGAAATAGGGAATTAAAAAAGAGTGGTGAACTAAGGGAGAAATATAACAAGTTCAATCATGGACATTTTAAGTTTGAGATCCCCATGGGATATAAAAATAGAGGTGTTCAGCAGGCATTTCAAGTAAGTAGGACTAGACCTCAAGAGAGATGTGAGGGCTGGACAAATAGATATATAAAAATTATACAAGAAGATGGTAGCTGAATCCTTGGAAGTTGATTGAAATCACTATTATAACCAAACAACAATGATAAGTGTGTATTTTGTATTAGTTGCTTTACTAGGTATACCAAGAATAAAATATATTTTCTTCCCTCAGGCAGCTCACATTCTGTTGGGGGAGGGGAGGTACACGGAAATACAAAATGGATTCAAAACAATTTCTGGGGGGAAAGACACTTCTAATATGAAAAGTAGTTTGTTAACCTTAAAACAAGAGTTACATAGGGCACAATGGAGAGTCTAGAGAATCATATAGAACCCAAGGGGGACAGAGTTGATACAGATGAGCTTGAGAAAGCAGGAAATGTGTATAAGGAATAGAGATTTGACTTAGGCAGCCTATAACTCAGAATTATGGATTCTGAACTGAGTCAAATAACGAGAGATTGTTCATGCCCTCACAGAAGCAAAAGTCACAAGATCACAAATTCATAGATTTAGAGTGTGAAAGGCCTTAGAAATCATCTGGGTTACCACTTCATTTTACCAATGAGCAAAAAGGGCCAAGAGAAATTAAGTGACTTGAATATCAATCCCTGAAAAAAGGATGGAGGATACATCAGTGTTAAGGCATATGTCCAATTCCTAACAGTCTAAGCAGAGAACAGTGGATTCCTGAGTCCAGTTTGGTTATGTAGAGAGAAGCAAGATCATGGTGCTCACCCTCAACTAAGTCAACTCTGCCATAAGGAAAGAAAAGAGGTGGGGCAGTTAGGTGGTGCAGTGGATAAAATACAGGTCCTGGAGTCAGGAGTACCTGAGTTCAAGTCAGGCCTCAGACATTTGACACTTACTAGCTGTGTGACCCTGGGAAAGTCAGATAACCCTCTTTGCCCCACAAAAAAAAAAAAAAGAAAAGAAAAGAAAGAAGAAGGAAAGGAAAAGACAGCTCATTTCAGGGTCCTTGAATATGTCACCAATAAGAAAGTCAAACATGGATGATGATCCTATAGCTATTATTGAATAGAATTGTTTAGACAAGCCAGAGGATAAATATGACAGAGAAGTGTCAAGAAAACCCTAGAAATATAGACTATACAGAAGAAAGTAGTGCTCAATAGTGTCAAATGCTGTTGAGAAGTCAAGATGGAAGAGGTCTGAGAAAAAGTCTGGGAACTTATCAAAAAACAAAACTGATTACTTTGGAAGGTGAAGTTTTAGGCTACGGCAGAAACCAGATTGAAAAAGGTGGTTGAGAAGTGAGTAGGAGGAGAAAAAAATGAGATAATGTATATAGGCAGCTTCTTCTAGTAGTTTGGCTGTGAAAGGGAGATGATAAGGAACTGGTAGCATTAAACGATGATTTTTAATAACAGATATCTGGCACATCTATAGGCAGCAAGGAAGGAGCTAGGAAATCATTTGAAAGTTGGGGAAACAGAATAGAGAAGTTAACATTGGCAAGGAAAATGGTCACTTCATTCTCCAACTAGAAACAAAAGGAGAGAGGGGAAGAGAGGGGGGAGGGAGGAAGGAGGAAGGGAGGGAGAGGGAGGGAGGGAGAAGGAAGAGATGTTGAAGAGATATGAAATGTGGGGTTGGGGTAAAGAGGGAGCTCATAACCATTGGACTAATTTTTGCAGTTAAATATACAAAGTCCTCTGATGAGAGGGAGGGGAAAGGGGGTGGTATACATGGCTTAAGAACAGAAAAGACTTGAAACAGATGCTACAGAGAATTAAACAAAAAGTTAATTACTATAGAGCAGAGGGGAACAAAACAAGGATTGCTGTGCAGTGGCAATGGCCCAGTTAAGATTGGGTGATAGAAAATAATTTGTGGGCCAAATCATCACAGTTTTTTGATTTGCTCCATCAGGACTTAGCAGCTCTGGAGTAGGAGCAGAGAAGGTAGATGGTGGGAGTGATACAAGACTACAGTTTGGAAAGGAATGAGTGCCAACAGGACAATGGGTGAAGGATTCATGGTTGAAGGACAGTGTAGCATTGAACTGGTTAACACAGAGGTCAAGCTTTGTAGGGGAAGAAAGTGAAGCCAGATTTGGGGGATAATGAATGATGTGAAAAAATATTGAAGAATGTAGTGACAACAGGTTGTGGTGAGGTCTGTGTGAATGAGGTTTATAGGAGGGATAAGGCACAGAGGGAGATGAAAAGGAAAGAGGTTTCGTTGAGAGAAGAATTTCAGAATTATGCATTAAGGAAATGAAACCCTTGTGGATGGTAATGAGATCAAGTGATCAAGTATATGAGCATCTTTGTGTGTGGCTAGGCTGGCACATGGGAGGTATGGTAGTTGATGAGAAGCAAGGGTATCTGAGAGGATATCAGCTTGCCCAAATAAAGGCACAGGTAGAGAAGAAGTCTATGAGCCAGTTACTGAACTCCTAGATAAAGGAGGGAAAATGATCTTAGTGCTAGGTGAAAACAGCCACCCGGAACTCCATAGTATGATATATCTAAATAGAGTGAACCTGAAGAAAAAAAAGTCTATCAGTGACTCTAAACATATAATTATGTGATCTGAAGGATACACAAAGAAATGCAAAATAAATCATAGAGGGAGAGAATGAAAATAAATAGTTCAATACTTAAAGGCTCTCTGACATTGGGTCTGGAGGTGGTAAGAAACAAGCACCAAGAAAGAAAACTCCTCCTCCTGACTGAGGGTGTTGGGGAATGGGGGAAGGGGAGGAAAGAAGAAAGAAAAGGTACACGTAGCATTGGATATCATGGGTATGCATGCAACATCTCATCAAGGAAAATTGTTACAGACCATCCAAGAAAATTTGCTTATTAGGATTCAACTTGGCCCAACTCTGACCCCAAAGGACTATATACTTGATCATCACCAACAATTTCCTTTCATTTTGACTGAAAAGCAGTTAAACAAAATGGATCCAGGAGTGGGGAGGGTGAATGCCAGGAACCAATAATCCCCTGTTCTTGGAAGCTTATACCTTGTGTCAAAGCAGCTATGCCCACATAAGCATTATGAGACAGGACTAAATCTTACTGCTGTGCAGCCATCCAGTGATTTCTTCAGCTCCACAACCCAAAAGCCAGAATCCTCAAGTCCATACCATATGAGGATCAGGTTAAGGCATTAGGAATGTTTTAGCTGAAGAAGAGAAGACTCAAGAGAAACACAAAAGGTATCTTCAAGTATCTAAAAGGTTGTCCATTAGAAAATGAAATGTGTTATACTTCTTTTGTCAAAAGACTCATTATCACAAAGGACTACTAAGTGATTTTTTTTCTTGGCCAAAAGATTTAGAGTCAGAGGGTTTGGGTTCAAAATCCAACTTGGCTGCTGACAACTACTTTCCCTCTTTGGCTTTAAATTTCTTCTGTAAAATTTGAGGTGAGGACTCAATATCTTCTGCAGAGAAGGAGCTGTCTTTTGCTTTTTGCTGTAACCTCAGTGCTTAGCACAGTGTTTGACACATAGTAGGTACTTATTTCTGTTTGTTTTTGCAGGGCAATTGGGGGTTAAGTGACTTGCCCAGGGTTAAACAGCTAGTAAGTGTCAAGTGGCTGAGCCTGGATTTGAACTCAGGTTCTCCTGAATCCAGGGCCAGTGCTTTATCTATGGTACCACCTAGCTGCCTCCAACTCAATATCTTCTAAAGCCCCTTGTGCCTCTAAACTCATGATTGATTCCATGATCTGAAGTATATATTACAAAGAAATGCACAATCATTCAGAGAAGCAGAGAATGGTAATAAACCGGTGGAAGAGGTAATATATCACCTTTAATAATTAAAGGATACATGATATTATCAAGATGGGGCACCCAATCACAAGTATGACAAAGTTAAAACTCTTCCATACTTTGGTAGTTGGTTTCATGAGCTGCTGTAGGAAAAAAAAAATTAAAGAATAAACAGACAAAACGAAGATATCTATAGATCATCTCTCAGGTAATGTGCCTTCAGACCTTTAACTAAGCAGACATTAAGTCTGTTACCCAGGCCATATTGAAAGGTTTTCCAGACTGGCAGTACCTGCTTGAGCTTGTGCTCCCCTGGCACAAGACTTTGAGCACCCAGGGGCACCTTCATGCTACAATAAGACATCCATATTTTTATAAGGCAGCAAATAATTGCAATATAATTACTACTATGTCATAGCATATTTTCTTTGAATCCATTTTATCTCTCCCTTTAGCAATTCTACCCACCTCTTCCACCTGCAAAGCTTTCCTCAAAATCAACTCTTTTTTTCCTCTGAGAGAAGAGATAAGGGAAATTCAAAAACAAAAGTATAACTTGATCCCTAGAAAAGGTGTTGACAGAAAACAGAAAAGCTGTTGACTCTAATTGCTGAGTGAAATAACCCACTAAAGGTATATTATTCAGGAAGAATATTCACCTCCACCTGATAGAACTTTTGAGGTAAGTTAGGAAGAGGGAGGTGACAGGATCAAAGGTTTCTGGTTCTAAAGAACCTCCTAAGTCTTCAAATCCAAACCTATGATTACAGCAATGGGACCTGGGGGTCAAGTGACTCACCCATGATTACCCAGATGGTAATCATGAGAATCAGGGTTTGCAGCCAGGTCCCCTACCTCCAGAGCCTGAGCTTCCGCTTTATCATGCCAACTCTCCTGCATTTTACAGGTGAAGAAACTGAGACTCGGGGACCTTAAGTGGCTTACCCACTATTACCAAGTGAGTTAGTGGCAGAGCCAAGGCTGGTGTCCAATACTCTCCAACCAGTGCTCTTTCTCCCCACCAGACAAACCTTAAAATGAATAAAAAAGAGGTTTTCTATTATGCATTTTTAAAGGACTTTGTAGGATTTGAAAAGAAAAATGCACAAGTAAATATTAGGCTATAATCGATCACCATATTACATAAAAAGCTACTTCCCGGGAAGAATAATGCGGTTTTATGTGATGAGTGCTTTGTTCTGTAAGCAGGCTTGGCAGGGTAGTGTGTCACGTTGCACACTTACACTCTGGGCAATGAATAGGATGCTTGTATCATTGATTTCAATGAAACTTGGCTTAGGGAGAAGACTACCCAGATGCAATGCATAATCTTCTGCAGAAAGATGCTGCACCAGGAGTGATGGCCTGGTGACTCGTGAATGCCTCTTCCGGGAGGTCTAAGAGGTGAGGATCCTGAAAGGCAGAGGTGTTTTATTGTGGTGACACCCACCCTGCAATAAATGGAATGCCAGGAAATTTTGTTTCCATAAACAGGTTGTACATAGGGAACCGTGTATGGGGTACTACAAGCAATCTGAACTGTTGGAGAGAAAATTCAAACTAACAAATCATTGAATCATACCTCTATAGTAGAGCTTCTTATGACCTAGGGCCCACAGACTCCCACACCCACCCCCAGGAGATCTGTGGATAGATTTCATTGGGATCCCTAAACATAGATGAGGGGGAAAAAAAAAGACTTTTGTTTTTACTAACCTCTAACTGAAATTTAGTATTTCTTTCAAGCATTAATTGTTTTTGTTAATTATTCTGAAAAGGGATTCATAGACTTTGCCAGCTGCTATATGGATCTGTGTCTCACACACACACACACACACACACACACACACACACACACACACACACACACACACACGGATATGAACCCCTTCTCCAGAGCTAGAAAAAAATCCTAGTGATTGTTTAGTTCCCAGATAAGAAAACTAAGACCCCAAGAAGTTAAGTGACTTGCTCCAAGTTCATACTGGTAATTAATGGCAGAGGTGGGCTTCAAATCCTGATAATCAGACTCCGGAACCAGTAATTCTTTCACTAGACTTCAGCTGCTTTATTCACATGAAATACCAGGGGATGCTGGGTTGGGTTTATAAGGGCAAAAGTGAAAGAAGGAAAAGTTATCACAGTGTGCCAAGGACAGTGAAGCCCTGAAGGGCTACCATTGGCCATAAGAGGTTGTTCTAATGGGAATGAGCTTTCTAACTTGGGACTATAGCCTGTGTCTGCACCACTATGTGAATATAGCTCCCCCTGAATAGCTGACAGAATGTGTAAATGCTGAGGACTTCAGTAAAGAGAAATCCTTAGAGAGCCCTGTGGTGTTTATCCATGAAAATGAATGCAATTAGGAGGCTGAAGCCCCCCTTAAAAATCCATTAACCCTATAAGCAGTTTAAATTGTAGTGGGAGAAAAAAAAAAGATGAACTCAGATTCATAAAACCTAGGTTGAATCCCAGATCAAGTTGGGAGAATTTAAGAAAATAACTTCCCCTCTATGAACCTTTCTTTTTTTTTCTACAGAATTTTAAGTTTTATTTAAATTTTGTCTTTACATTATAAATATTTCCAGATGATTCCCTACTCTGTGAGAGCTTTAAGAAAGTAAAACAAAGGGGAAGGGGAAGCTAGGTAGAGCAATGGATAAAGCACTGGCCCTGGATTCAGAAGGACCTGAATTCAAATTTGCCCTCAAACACTTGACACTAGCTGTGTGACCCCGGACAAGTCACTTAACCCTAATTGCCTCACCAAAAAAAAAAAAAAAAAAAAAGAAAAGTAAAACAATTAAGCAAAACTATACGATGACCTCATCTTAAAGTGTATGTAACATTCCAATCTATATTTTTAAACAGATTTTCATTAATGGAAATTATTTTCTCTCCCTCCTACTTCCTACTTTATTGAGGAGAAAAAAGAAAAGAAAAACAAATTCTTTGCAACAAAAATGCATAGTCAAGCAAAACAAATCCCCTCTCTGGGGAGATAGATGTAGATATATACTGAAATATATCTCTCATCTGTCAAGAGATGGATAATATGGTTCATCATTGTTTCTCTGACTTTATGTATGATCATTGTATTGATCAAAGTTTTTATAGTTTACAAAGTTGTTTGTTGGTTCTATCCTGGGCTGCCTTCTCTTCTCCTGCTATACTACTTTACTTGGTGATCTCATCAGCTGCCATGAATTTAATTACCATTTCTAAACTGACAATTCTGAAATCTACCTATCCTCCCCCAATCTCTCTGCTGACCTCCATTCTCATATTTCCAACTGACTTTCAGACATCCATAATGGGATGTCCAGTAAACATATTAAACTCAACATGTCCAAAACCACCTTCCTCCTCTTTCCCCCTAAACCTTCTCAGCCGCCTACCTTCCCTATTACTACAGAGGACATCATCCTCCCATTCCCTCAAAGTCATCCTGGATTCCTCACTATCTCTCATCCTCCATGTTGCCATGGCCTGTTGATTTCGCCTTTGAATTATCTCTCAAATGTGGTCCCTTCTCTCCTCTATTCCTGCCAACCCCATGGTGGAGGTCTTAATCTCTTCACTCCTGGACTACAGAAATAGCTGCTGGTGGGTCTACCTGCTTCAAGTCTCCCCCCACTCTGATCCATCCTCCATTCGGCCACTAGACTAATCTTCCTAAATCATGGGTCTGATCATGTCCCTTCCCCACTCACTAAAGTCCAGTGATTCCCTATTGCCTCCTAGACCAAATACAAAATGTTCTGTTCAGCATTCAAAGTCCTTTGGAAACTATCCCTTTCCTATCTTTCCAGTCTTCTTACACCTTACTCTTCTATCTTGTGACGCTGGTATTCTGATTGTTCCATGAACAAGACACTCCTCTCAGTTCTAGACATTTTCTTTGGCTCTCCCCCATGCCTGCAATGCTCTTCCTCCTTTACTCTGACTACTGACCTCTCTGGTTTCCTCTAAGTTACAAATAAAATCCCACCTTCTATGGGAAGCCTTTTCCCCAGTCCCTCTTAATTCTGGTGCCTTTCCTCTGTTATTTCCATTTGCCCTGAATATGGCTTCCTTAGTATCTATTTGTTTGCATGTTGTCTCTCTCATTCGATTGTCAGCTCTTTGAGGGCAAAGACTGTCTTTTGACCCATTTTGAACCTCCCCCCAGTGCTTAGCACAATGTCTGGCACATAATATGTATACTTTATGCTTCATGAGTTTATAAAAGTCCTCAACATTAATCATTTTTCTACTTCTGATGTTATCGTGTAAATTGTTCTGTTTCTGTTCACTTCACTCTGTCTCAATTTATGTCTTCATTATTTATAGCACAACAGTACCCCATTACATTCACATAGTACATCTTATGCAGTCATTCCTCAAATTATAGGCATCCTTACATCCCCAATTTTACTATCAAAAAATAGTTATCTTATATACTTGTGTGTATGTATGTATTTATATGTCATTTTCCTTTTTGATTTCTTTATAGCTGGGTCAAAGGGTACCCATGGTTTAGTAATTTTTGATGTATTGTTATAATGTGCCTATTTTTCCACAGCCCCTCCAGCATTTGTGGTTTTCCTGTTTTCTCATTTTTTCCCATCTGCTAGGTGTCGGATGGAATTTAAGAATTACTTTAATTTGCATTTCTCTAATAACCAGTGATTTGAAGCATTTTTCACAGGCTTTCCCCGCTTTAATAGTAATAATAACAGCTAGCATTAATACAGTACTTTAAGAGTTACAAAGTACTTTATAAATATTATCTCATTTTATCCTCATTAGGACCCTGGTAGGTAAATGCTATTCCCCCCCACCCTATTTTATAGAATAGGACTCTGAGGCAAACAGAGGTTAAGTGACTTATCCAGAATCACACATCTTTAAGTATCTGAGGCTGAATTTGAACTCAGGTCTTCCTAACTCCAGGTTCAGCAAGCTATCCCCTGAGTCATCTACAATATCCTTAGACCATTTTTGAGAGGTCAATGGCTTATATATAAGTTTGAATGTAAATTTTTATGTACTTTGAAAATGAAACCTCTGTCAGAGAAACATGCTGTAAAAAAAACTTTCCCAGTTAATGGTTTCCAGTTTAATTTCAGTTTGATTGACTTTGTTTATATAAAAACAGTTTCTTTAACCATACAGTAAGAAGTTTTAAAAATCCATTTACTCAACCTTCCACAAGTGTTTAAGTACCTACAAGTATGTGCCAGACTTTGGCCTAGGTATTGGGCAGCTAGAAGACACAGTGAATAGAGTGCTGGGTCTGGAATCAGGAAGACCTGAGCTCCAACTTGACCTCAGACACTTACTAGTTGTGTGACCCTGGAGAAGTCATGTAACCCTGTTTCAGTTCCTCATTTGTAAAATTAGCTAGAGAAGGAAATGGAAAACCACTCTGGCATCTTTGCCAAAAAACATTCAAATGAGGTCACAAAGAGTCAGACACAGCTCAAACGACTGACTGAACAACAACAACAACAACAACAATAACAAGGCAGACCAAGATATAAATGAAACAGTCCCCTGCCCTCCTGGTGATTATATTCTACCAAAAGGGAGACAAACCACAGCATAAACACAGAAAATTAAATGTGAAACAGAGTGATTTCTAGGGGTTAGGACTCTAGCAATTGGGGTCATCAATGAAGATCATAGAATCTTAGAGATGGAAGGGGTTTCAGAGTCTATTTACCTCCATCTACATCAAAAGAGAAATTGCCTCTCCAATATACCTGTATACCAGTCATTCAACATCCACTTGAAGATCTTTAGTCAGGGAAAGCCACGATCTCTCAAGGCATCTCATTCCACTTTTAAATAACTCTAAATTGCCAGGAAGCATTTCCTTATGCTGTGCATCTCTCCATCTTCCACCCATTGTTCCTAAGGCTGCCTTCTGGCTAAGCAGAGTCATTATAATAATGTTCACATTCCAGCCCTTCAAATAATTGAATATTAACAGTAGTTGACATTTATATAGTGACTTAAAATTTGCAGAGGGTCTTTAAATGCATTATCTTACTTGGTCTTCATACAAAGTTGTTAGGTAAGTAGTACAGGGATTAATGTGGGTTTAGTTAAGTGGTACATTAGATACAGTGTTAGATTTGGAATCAGGAAGACCTGAGTTCAAATTGTGCCTCAGGCACTATGCCATATGTAAAATGGGAATAATAATACTACCTACCTTATGGAGTTGTTATGAGTATTAAATGAGATGACAATTGAAAAGCACTTTACAAACTTTAATGAGCTAGGTAAATGCTACCTATTATTATTCCAATTTTACAAATTTGAAAACTGAGGCTCTGATTTCAAACGGTTTGCTCAGGGTCATAAAGCTCTCAATATCGTGGCAAAAGTAATTACAACAGACAAAATTCTGGGTAAATTATAATCAACTTTATCAATCACAAATGGTAAGAGATTGACAAAAATGATGAAGAGGAGGAGCCCACATGACTATTTCAGGTTTTTATGCCTTTTGGACAAAAGGTGGGACATTGAGGGGGCAGCTAGGTGGTGCAGTGGATAAAGCACTGGCTCTGGATTTAGGAGAACCTGGGTTCAAATCCAGCCTCAGACACTTGACACGTACTAGCTGTGTGACCCTGGGCAAGTCACTTAACCCTCATTGCCCCACTAAAATAAAAAGAGGTGGGCCATTGAGCAGCAAGCAAATATACTTGCTTAGTGTAATTGAAGGTGGATAACTTTAAGATGAAGAACTGAGATCCCCTGGATTCAGAAAAATATCTCTACATAAGGTAATTGATTCAAAGAATGTAGAACTCACCCAAGCTAAGGAAAGCATACTAGCTTCCACCTGAGTGTGGTCTGGTACAGAAAAATAAGTTTAAACTCAACAGAAAAAAGGTAAAAGCATTACTAAGAATGGGTAAAGATTTGAATTTTCCCCAAGATATTGGTCACAATAATTTTTCACAATATCAGGGGTGGGATTTGAGCCCAAGTCTTCCTAGAACACCTAGGTGGTATTGGCTCAGTGGATAGAATGCTAGTCCTGGAGTTAGGGAGACAAGTTCAAATCTAGCCTTGGGCTCTTAAGAATTCTGTGATCCTTAGCAAACCACTTAAAATCTGGCTGTCTCAATTTCCTCAAATGGAAAACTCAGATCATAATAGTACCTACCTACAAGGGTTATTGGATGAGATATTATTTGTAAAGTGCTGAGCACAATGCCTGGCACATTGTTGTTGTTCAGTCATTTCAGTCTGACTCTTTGTGACCTCATTTTGGGGTTTACTTGGCAAAGACACTAGAGTGGTTTGCCATTTCCTTCTCCAGTTCATTTCACAGATAAGGAAACTGAGGCAACCAAGGTAAAGTGACTTGCCCAGGTTCACATAGCTCATAAGTGTCTGAGGCCAGATTTGAATTCATGAAGGTGAGTCTTCCGGATTCCAAGTCCAGTGCTCTCTCCATTGTGCCACCTGATACTTTAAAAATGCTTCTTGGTCCAGTACTGTTCTCACTACACCATATCTCTGCTACATCTTTCTTTCTTTCTGTTTTTTACTAAATATCCCCAATTCTACATGTGGTATCATTTCTAGTTTCCTTACCATCCTAGTCGCCTTTCTACTGGTAATCAATATTCCTTAAATGTGACTCCAACAACTGAACACAATCTACAGTTCCCAGTGCTGTTGTAAGGACTCTGCTTTGTGACCTTGAAGCATTATGCAAATGTCAATTATTATCATAAAACACATGTGGGTTCTTATAGGGTCTAGGATGCTGGCAAGTGGCAATACCACACTGTACAGATAAAAGAAGAAAGAAACAAACCTGGGAGAAGGGGGAAGGAGATCAATAATTCCAAGTAAAGAATCTTCTTTTCCTCTCAAATGTTGGCTCTTTAAACAGCTACCAGGAAAACCTAAAGTGGTGTCCTGAGGCATTGTCAACAACAATATCAGGACTGGTTTATTTTTTCCATGGTCTGGATTTTTCTGAAATCTATTTACATATTTTTAATCACACATTGGTCATACAATTGTGTCATTGTGGTAGATGGATGAGGGTATGCCCCATTATAGTTTCTTCTTTCAGTGTTTCAACGCCTTGACAAAGTGTAAAAACATCCGTCATTTATAGTTAATACTAAAGGAACAAGAATTCATTCTGGGTTCTAAAGCAAGGGTCTTTTTTGCAGGGCAATGATGGTTAAGTGACTTGCCCAAATTCACACAGCTAGTTAAGTGTCAAGTGTCTGAGTCTGGATTTAAACTCAGGTCTTTCTGAATCCAAGGCCAGTGTTTTATCCACTGTGCCACCTAGCTGCCCCGGCAAGGGTCTTTTATACTTTTAAGTCTCTACTCTCACACCCTCCACTCTGTGCATCTTCAAATGAGCAAGGGGACTTCTCCTGTCCAATAACCAGCAACTCATCTGCTTCCTCTAATCCCTGCTAAGAATGGCAAGACTTGGTACCCAGGAGACAATAAGTAGCTAAGCACATTTGGAAAGGACAAATGATGTGTTTCAATAAATTGAATCATTAAAAATACTAAGTTTTTATGTGATTATATTTAAGGAAAGTGATATGGGTTACTTTAGGGTGGCACATAGGATGTAAAAATATATAATCTGTATCCCTTTCATTTTGGTCTTCCAGAAGTCAATTAGAATTTTACAGGTTCATTTAGTCAATTATTCCTATCTCACTGAGTCCAGATTTTGGAGGGTTCTCCAAAACAATATCCTTTTCTTGCAACAAAGTTGAAGAACAATCCCATACTTGAATGGTAGATAATTTAAGTAGCTTTGATTGAGGAAGAAGCTTGCTAGTCAAGACTGTGGAAATATATAGATATTTTAATTCATAGAATATTGATTTAGATCTGGAAGGGTCTGTAGAGTTCCTCTATCCCCAACCTCCTTATTTTACATGTAAGGAAACAAGAAAAGAAGGTTTAAAAGGCTTACCCAAGCTTAATAGGGAAATAAGTGGCAGAGCTGGGCTTTGAAAACACAATTTTCAAATATAAAGGCTTTCCTACTGCACCATATTGAATCCTAAGACTTGCATATTTGGGTTATCTGAAGAACAAGGAAAACTACCTCAGCTTACCAGATATTAAACTTCTAGTAGATTGTAAATGCCTTCAGGTAAAGGAAGATCATTTTTTTAACAACCCATTCAATACCTAGCCCAGTTCCTTACAGCAACACATGTTAAATTTTAAATCCATGTGACAGAATTGTATTGTGCTATAAGAAATGATGAGCAGGGTGCTCTCAGAAAAATCTGGAAAGACTTATGTGAACTGATGCAAAGTGACATGTTCTGTATACAAAATAACAGCAATATTGCAAGATGATCAGCTGTGAATGACTTAGCTATTTTCAGTAATACAATGATCCAATGACAATTCTGAAGGACTTATGATTAAACAAGCTATCCATCTCCAGACAAAGAACTGATGGTATCTGAATACAGATTGAAGCATATGTTTTTATTTTTCTTTTATTTAATCTATTGTCTTTCACAGTATGGAAATAGGTTTTGCATGGCTACACACATATCCTATATTGGAATTTTGCCTTCTTAGGGAGTGGTTGGGGAGGAAAGAAGGGAGTTCCACTGAGGCAGAACTTGGGTCTTTCTCCCCTGCTGGGAACCAGGAAGTAGGCTTGAGTAGCAGTGGTCCAGGTTGGAGAGGGAAGCAGGAGCTAACAACCACAGTACACAAAGAATTCCTGCCTGGTTAATTAGCAAGTTGTTATGGCGTTATCTATGGACCAGAGGACAGGCCAGGCAAGTGAAGAACCTGCCCCTCCTTAAATTGTACCACCTGGGATCCCATGAAGCTTACAACAGTGCAGCCTGGCAACAGTGCCCCACATTAAGAAGGAGTTAAAAGTCAAGTAAAAGATAAGGCAAGATGAGCAGACAGAGAAAGATGAGGACCATAGAAAGTTTCTTTAGTGACAAGGAAGATCAAGGTGCATCCTCAGAAGATGATAGAAACATCAGGGCTCTTCCATCCAAGGCATCCAAGACAAATATGAATTGGTCTCAGGCCGTAGAAACACTCAAAAAGGACATTGAAGATAAAGTAAGAGAGGTAGAGGAAAAATAGAAAGAAAAATGAGAGTGATGCAGGAAAGTAATGAAACAAAATTCAACAGCTTGAAAAGCCAAATTGGCCAAATGGAAAAGGAGGTACACAAGCTCTCTGCAGAAAATCATTGTTTAAAAATTAGGATTTGGCAAATAGAAGCTAATGACTTTATGAGAAATCAAGATACAATAAAGCAAATCCAAATGAATAAAAAAATAGAGGGCAATATGAAACATGTTCTTGGGGGGAAAAAAGCATACCTGGAAAATAGACCCAGGAGAGATAATTTGAAAACTGTTAGACTACCTGAAAACCATGATCAAATAAAAGAGCTTAGACATCATCTTCTAGGAAAGTGTCAGGGAAAATTACCCTGATATTCTAGAAACAGAAGGTAAAATAGAAATTGAAAGAATCAATCAATCACCTGCTGAAAGAGATCCCCAAATGAAAACTCCTAGGAATTTTATAGCCAAATTCCAGAGCTCCTAGGTCAAGGAGAAAGTATTGCAAGCAGCCAGAAAGAAACAATTGAAGTACTGTGGAGCCACAGTCAGGATAACACAAGATCTATCAGCTTCTACATAAAAATATTGGAGGGCATGGAATATGATATTCCAGAGGGCAGAGGAAGTGGGATTACAACCAAGAATCACCTACCCAGCAAAATTGAGTGTAAACTTTCAGAGGAAAAAAATGGGACTTCAATGAAAAAGATGACTTTCAGGCATTTGTGATGAAAAGACCTGAACTGAATAGAAAATTTCATTTTCAAACACAAGACCCTAGACAAACATAAAAAGGTAAACAGGAAAAAGAAATCAAGAAGGATGTTAAAAGGTTAAATTGTTTACATTCCTACATGGGAAGATGATACTTCTAAGTGATAAGAACTTTCTCAGTATTGGGGCAGATGATAGAAATAAATATAGACAGAGGGCACAGGTGGGAATCAATTATGAAGGGATGATTTCTGTAAAACCTTAATTTTTTGTTTATCTTTTTTTGTGTAATGGTCAGGGTTGGGTGACATGCCTGGGGTCGTACAGTGGGTGTGTCTTCTGTCTGAAGCTGCATTTGGGCTCGGGTCTTCCTGGGTCCTGGGTGGTTGCTTTGTCTACTGTGTCACCTAGCTGCCCCATGATTACATCTTTAGGGTAGAGGTAAAATGGGTGAAATCCCACATGAACGAAAGGCTTATGGAGTGGGGGAAGAGATGGGGAGGAGTGGGGCAGTACATGAGCCTTACACTCATCAGAATTGGCTCAAAGACCTTAATCTCATCAGAATTGGCTCAAGGAGGGAATAACATATGCAGTCCATCTACAGAGAGAGAACTGATGGTGTCTGAATAAAGATTGAAGCATAATATTTTTGTTTATTTGTTAGTTCCTTTCTCTGAGGTTTTGCTTTTGTCTGTCTTATTTCACAACCTAGCTAATGTGGAAATGTTTTGCATGACTGCTTATGTGTGTGTGTGTGTGTGTGTGTGTAATATTTAATTGCTTGATTTCTTGGGGGTGGGGAAGGGAGGGAGGAAATGACTTTGGAACACAAATTTTTTTTAAACGTCAAAATTTGTATTTACATGTAATTTGGGAAAATAAAACTTAATGGGAAAAATAAATAAATAAACAAACAGTTAAACAAATAAAGAAAGAATTAAAATTAAAATTAAAATAAAGGAAAAAAGGAAACAAAATTTGTTTTAAAACCAAACAAAAATAATTGTATATGTAATTGGGAAAATAAAATACTAAAAAAAGAAAAAAAATGCCAAGAATAAAATAAATACATATAAATCTAGTTGAAGTTTTAGAGAGTGATAGATTTAATATGGTTGATAAAGATAAATCACATGCCTGTCATTTGGATGTATGAATGGGTTTGAACCTTTCCCTATGCAGACCCGAAAAATGCATGGGATTTTCCAGTAAGCTTTCTGAGGGCAAGCACTGTTATGTTTTGTTTTGTTTTGTTTATCCTTAGGGCCTAGCATATTTCTGTGTATGTAGTTGGCACTTAATAAATGTTTGTTTTTCACTGATTCGAATCAAAGAAATGAGAACTGGAAGGGACCATGGAGAATATCAAAGATGCCTATAAAAGCAGCTGGGTGGTATAGTGCATAGAGCAATGGGCCTGGAGTCAAAAATTACCAGAAATGAAATTTGGTCCCAGATATTTACTAACTGTATGATTCTCAGCCAGTTACTTAACATTGGTTTCCTCAAATACAAAATAGGGATAATAATAGCAGCTACACTGAAAAGCTGTTGCAAATCTCAAATCAGATATTTATAAAGCACTTAGCACCATGCCTGGCATATACTATATAATTATAGATACTATACATGTATATACTAGTATAGCATATTAGTATATTATATAATATATATAATAGTATATTAGAATATTATACTATAGTTATATGATATTATATATATATATATAATATGGCATATATAGATACTATATATAATTATAGATACTATAAAAAATACTTGTTCCTTTCCCCCTTTACTATGACTCCTTCATGTTTAGAGGAATAAAAGGAGGACTCTAGTGAAGAAGTGACTTACCCAAGGTCACATGGCTAATGAGTAACAGCCAAAATTTCAACCCAGTTCTTCTGACTTCAAGCCCAGTGTTCTTTCTGCTACTTTTTGTACATGGTGTCAAGTTACTAAGTACATTTCCAGAAATAACCAACTCATGTTCCTCCTTCCTTCACCTCTAAAAAACATGAAAACCCTGAGGTTAACTCAGAGATCCCCGGCAAAATGCCTGGTTAACCCCTCTTTCCTATCTTGAATGAGAAACTGTTGGGTCCAAACATGAAAGATGGGATTTCAACATTGGATGGGACTTCACTGGCCAACTAGACTAAACCATACTTGAAAAAGAATACTAGCTAAAACATCTGTCAAGACATTATTTGAAGACTTCCAAGCAGATGGATGGAACTCACAGCTTTCTGAATTTGGTCTTGTTGTTCCTGATTCTTGCCCCAGGGGTTAAACTGAATAAAGCTAACCCTTCTTCCATGAGAAAGACAGCTATAATGACCCTGTTAAAACTTCTCTTCTCTAGGCTAAACATCTCTATTTCCTTTAACGAAGTTGTGAGATGGCATGAACTTAAAGCTCCTTTGCCACCCTGGTTGCCCTCTTCTGGATGCTTATTGAATGAAAACAGGACCACATTGACGGAAAGTTATCCCAGGCACTCATTTTATATCCTTTTCTATTTTTTCACCTTTTCTGCCTCCTCCCTTTCCCTGCTTCATTTTTCCTAATCTCTATTCTCCACATTTAATTCATATCCATTTTCCCTCTTTTCTGACATTCAGACCTTCAGGTGTCATCCACAAAAGTATGAACTCCTGATACTGCCACTTTTACTAAGAAACCACTCATTATCATCCATTCAGAGTCAGATAGTACTGCATTTTCTGAGATGGGCTGTCTGCCTAATTATGGCAAACTGAACACATGTGTATATTTTCATTATTGAGGAATCATTTGTACTTCTGGCTTTTATTTGTACTTTCAGAAAACTCAATAATAGGTATTCACTAAAATGAGTAGTTGATCATTCCATGTGCTTTCACTCCCCAGGCTTGTGGCTGTGTATCCCCTCTTGCTCTACCACATTCACTCTCTCATCTCCATCCTCTTTCTAGTTAAAGATTTGCTGATCTATCTCTGAGAGATGAAAAATAGATCGCAAGGGCTGGGAACTGACCTAGAGGCATGTAGTAGATGGTTAAAATAGTTAATATTTTGGTATCTGGTTCCTTTACTCATGGTGCCAAAATGAAAATTAGTCAATCAATAAATCAACAAGTTATTGTTCTGTACCTACAAAATGGTAGGCAACATGCCAGATACTTAAGGACACAAAGACAATTTTTTAAAAAATCATTTTTCTCAAGAAACATACATTCTATTGGGGTGATAGACAACATACATATGTATAAACATATATGGAATATTAGCACAATAAATACAATGCCATCTGGAGCTGGACGTGTGGGGAGATTCACAAGGGTTTTTATGTAAGATGATCTTTGAATTGAACTAGGAAACTAGAAAATCTAAGAAGCAAAGGTGAGAGGAGAGGGAATTCCAAACATGCCAGATTGTTTTTTTCAGACCAGCTTTGGATGATGTAACAATAATATTCATTATGAATTTTAAAGTTTAAAAAGCACTTTCCTTATAAATGACCCAGTGAATTAGTTAGTTCAACAATTATAATTCCAATTTACAAGATGATTCTCAGTGACTTGGCCAATTAAAATATGCAGGGCATCAAGCTCTGCTAGCAATTTTTACTTTCACTTTAGGAATTTGAATTTTGGATACCACACATAGAGAGGTAAAGTACAATTGCATGGCCAAAGGGTACAGAGCAGAAGGATGACATGTCAAGTATGCTGAATTTGGAACTAGAAGATTGGGGTTCAGATCTCAGTTCTGCTGATTACCATAATAGGGTCATACAGCAGAGACCATCAGCCCAACTCCTTAAATTTTTAATAGGAAGGAAATTGGAGTCCAAGAAGATTCAATGAATTGCCCAAAGTCATACAGGTACTAAGTGGCCAAGCTAGTATTTGAACCTGGGTTTTTTTTATTCCAAATTTATCACCTTTTCCACCAGGTTGTATCTCTTGCTGGTTGTATGATCATGGACAAGTCCTTTTTACTGTACAGAGACTCAGTTTCCTTATCAGCAAAATGAATAAGTTAGCTAGATCAAGGATTCTTAATCTTTTTCATGCAATAGATCACTTTGACAGTCTGTAATGCCTAAGAACTATAGAAAAATGGTTTTATGTGCATAAAATAAATGTGATTAAGACAGCCAAATGTTTCAAAATAAGTTGTCCAAAATTAAATAAAATTCATATATCTATCCTACATTAAGAACTCCTGGTAGGTTATCTCTAAGGTCTTTTCCTAACTTCTATATTCTGTGAGTTCCAAGAACTTTGCTTCTTCCTCTGCTTGGTTTGACTGGACACCACAGAGTTAAAGTCCTCCTCTCTGACCTCGAGACACAAACTATTAGGCTGAGCTTGCCAGGTTGAGAAGATTTGTGGTATGTGTGCTGGGACAGTAAACAGACTCAGATCCAATTTCCTCACATCTCACATCATTCTTAGTCTCAGACAACCCTCAACACAATGGCAGAGGTGCCAAGGAAATAATAAAAGAACAGGAGTTTAAAGAGAGGGGAGGGGGGTTATAGTCAAAAGCAACTCAGATGCAGGTGAGTCAATGGAATCTGTTGCAGCTAAGGCTGTAATGAATGAGTGCTGGACATTCCAGACCCCAGCGACAGCCATCTGGGCCTTGAAGCTGATAGATGCCAAATCCAAACCCACCTCCTCATCTCCTAGTCCTAAAGCAAATAAAAGATATGTAGAGGAAGGGGGAGAGGGAGGTGATGTAGAGAATTGTGGAAGGCTCTTCATAGAATTTTAAATTATCTTAGCTCAACTGAAAAGGAAGATAGTGGCCAGTTGTCACATCTTTGCAGATTAGGCCACATTAATATCCAAAGAGTCTTTAAATAAATAATGAAACATGCAAATAGAGAAGAGGTTCCCTACTAAAGTATGTTATTCAGCCAAAGCATTCCAAAAGAAGGAAAATGAGGGAGGCTTTATTAGACATACTGTTACAGCTGAAATATACAATTTTATTTTCTCTCTCTGGCTCAGAATACATGATTTCCACATATGGGAAAACCATCCCCAAATTTCTCTAAACTTGAGGTTTGGGGTTTTTTTTAAACTTCATTTAGTAAAGTAGGTGAGGAACTACTAAAGGGCTTTACCTCAAAGAAGTAAATTTAAAGGGCACAAAAGAAAAATTCCTCCCACTATCAGGACAGATTGGCTTTCAAATGTATTAACAGGTAAGGCTTTAAAGAAATTTCTGCTGTGTTTATGTCAAAAATATGAAGCCATTTTTGATTCTTCACAGAGAGAATTCTTTCTTTCCCTATACACCTACCCATGCTCCAGCTCCGGGCTTCTGGTGGTAATAGCAGCAGTTATTGCCAGCCTCATTCACACCTATCTACCCTGTCTGACTGACAGATACAAGTTGCTTCCTATTGGTGGCCACTTTCAACAATGAATAAACCTTGGGGCAACCCAGAATTTCCTTTCTAACCCCAGTGGCTCCACCCTCCAGCCCCAGCCCTTTTTCCAATGCTGGTTATTTCAACAATATAACTCCAGATGCTATACTCTCACTGAATTCCAATCTGCTGTTTGTCTTGGGTATGTTGTATGCTTATTGTATACTTGTATATTACAAAATACAACTTTGCCCTTTAGGAAGTTTTAATTGGGAGTGTAGCTTACATTTCAACAATGGAAACCAAATGAGAGTTTCAGTTTCCTCATTTAACAAATGGAAATAATACTACTTCCATTATCTACATCCCTGGGTTGATGTGTTTAAAGTATTTTGAGTATTTTGTTGGGTGTAAAGTTCAATAGAAACATGAGTGATGATGTGTTTTTTCATGATGATGATGATGGTGATGCTAGCAAAGGTGAAGATGACGATTGATTGATTATGATGGTGATTTATCAATTATGAACATAATGATGATAAAAATAGTTTCATTATTAAACATAGAGTTACCCACATGTTGACCTATTCAGTGAATTCACCTTTGGGGATTTATGTTATTGTTTTCATGTTGCTCTGTTGAGATCTGTGTTATTACAATTTCCCCACCCAATCAACATAGATAAGCTTTCAAAGGTTTTGACAGGTGAGTGTTTAAAAAGAAGAACCTCTTACTGTGCTATGTCAACAACAGTGAGGCCATTTTCTTTTTTATTCTTAACAAAAACAATTGGAGCAGATGTTCACCAATTCACTAAGTCTGTTCCCATGATCTCTATGAAGCACCTCCAGACTGAGGATCTGAGGCATAGTCCCTTTATCCAATGAGGAATTCATTTATTTTTCCTTACATTTCTCTTTAAAAACTTCTTCTCCTAGACTATAAGTTCTATGAAGAGAAAAGAGGAGGCATGTCTTAATAACAATTACTTCTTATTCCTGTAATGCCTTAAGTTTACAAAGCATTTTCCTCACAATAATCCTATAAGTTGAATGATATGAACATTATTATCCTCATTTTATACATGAAGAAACTGAGGTTCATAGATTAAATAAACAGATTAAGCCTAGGCTACATTATGTTTTCTATTGATTTATCTGTGTATATGTTGTTGCTTTTTGCAGTAGAATGTAAACCCCTTGAAGGCAGGGAATTTTCTTGTTTTTCCTCTATAACCCCATAGACAAGAATGGTGTCTTCAACACAGGGTTAAACAATAATTAATTAAACTTTTTAATAAAGGTTTATCGTATAACTCAGGTCTTCTAGCTCTAAGACCAGATGGAGAACTTTGCATTGCATCAAGGATTCTCATAATTAATTGTATATCTGCTGCAATACTGAGCACTATCTTTTGCACATACTTCAATACTTCTGTGATTAAAAGATCAAAACAATAATCTATGTTGTTCAGTTTTGCACCACTAACACATGGTGCAACATCTCAGGGACTTATTAGAGAATCATCTTGAGTTGTTTCAGTCCCCAAATCTACTAACCTGTGGTCAACCTGATAATGAGCTAAAACAACATACATACATATACTAAATCCTAATGTACCTAGGTAGTAGATAGAACACCATGCCTGGAATCAGGAAGACCTAAATTCAAATCCAGCCTCAGATGCTTACTAGTTATATTACCCTGGGCTAGTCACAACCTCTGTTAGTCTTAGTTTCCTCAACTGTAAAATGTGGGTGATAATAATAATAGCACCTACCTCTCAGGATTGCTCTGAGGATCAAATGATATAATAGTTGTGAAGTATTTAATAGCATCTAACACATAGTAGATACTTAATAAAAGCTTGTTCCTTTCTTGTCCCTTCCCCCACCTTTTCATCTTGGAAGGATCTATCCACTGGTCTAGCTACTAGTCTAAGCAACTAGCTGATTCAGTGGACAGACTGCTGAACCTCGAGTCAGGAAGATTTATCTTCCTGAGATCAAATCTAGTCTCAGAAACTGACTAGCTATGTGATCCTGTGCAAGTCACTTAAACCTGTTTGCCTCAATTTCCTTATCTGTGTAATGAGCTGGAGAAGGAAATAGCAAACCGTTCCAGTATCTTATCCAAGAAAACCCTAAATGGGGTCATGAAAATAAAAATGAAAAACAACAGGAATAAAATGAATAAAAATGTAAAACAATAGGTTGTGTTGTGACGTAACACTCCAAAAATCCCTGGTCAACTCCATGCCACTATGAGACAATAGAGTAGGATGGTATTTGGGACTTCTGTATTGTGAGACAATCATATGGAACTGTGATCTCATTGGTGTGGGTATTCCTCCAAACATGTTGATTCACAGCTTCTCATAACACACAGAAATCCACATCTTTTTTTCATTCTGTGTGATTGTTGCCCATGTCTTCCCATAAATACTCCTGAGAGGATCTAATCAATGCACAAAGGACTTTCTGTAGGTCTTTTCACATTTAATAGATACCAGAGCAACACTAGAGTTATCTATCTCTCCTCACAGATTGTTTGATGCCATATTTTATGGCACTTCTGTCATAGGAGCCATCTCTGATAATAAGCTGCAGCCTACTTGATACCCACCATGGATCTCTCAGTCACTCATTAGGTCAGCTACAACTTGGAATCTTCACATATTACTACTGTAACTACTGTCCACGATGCTAGAAACAGGAGAACATTGGAGCCTCCAAAAGTTTTGTACATTTGTGTCACGGATGAGCCTGGAAATGTTGAAAGCACCATGTTCCAAATGAAATCCAGATTGCTCTTTTCCTCCTTTGAATTTCTGGGTTCAGAAATTAGCTTGTCAGTACTTAGCTATCATCAGACCCTGACAGCAAAGAGTTAATTATTCATATTGTCCTTGGAACCAGACCTTTTGGTCTACTAGCATATCCTTCACAATGCCAGGGGCACCATCATGCCACATTGAGGCAACAGAGTAAGGCTATACTGAGAAGATACTTGGTAGAGTTGTTTTCTCTGCACATTCAAAAGCAACAAGAAACATCATTTTTGTGAATGAAGTTGCCATTATCCCTTAATAGTAGGTAAGGTATTAGCTGGCATGGTGATAGTGCCTCAACTCTTGTAACAGCACTGTGTGTATACTATGGGTGTATTATTACTGCTTCATTGATGAGGAAATAGAAGATCAGAGAGATTAAATGATTTCTCCATAGCCACATAACTAACAAATTTCATAGGTGAGATATTAATCCTAAACTTTTTCCACTCTAACATGTTGCTATCGAATGAATGACTTGATTGTTTTTTGTTTTTTTTAATTTTATTTAGAATGTTATTTTCCCAAATTACATGTAAAATACAAATTTTGACATCATTTTTTTAAATTGTGTTCCAAATTTTCTTTCTCCTTTTCTCCCCACACCAAGAACTAAAGCAATTCAATATAAACTATATATGAGCAGTTGTGCAAAACATTTTCACATTAGCCAGGTTGTGAAAGAAAACAGATAAAAACAAAACTTCTGATAAAGGAACTCACAAAAAATTATTCTTCAATCTGTATTCAGATAATATCAGTACTCTCTCTGTAGATGGACTGCATTTTTCACAAGACCTTCAGAGTTGTCTTGGATCATTGCATTGATGAAAATAACCAATTCATTCACAGCAGATCATTTCACAATATTGCTGTTATTTTGTATAGAGTATATTTCACTTTGCATCAGTTCATGCAGGTCCTTCCAGGTCTTTCTTCCTGCTAATCACTTTTTTTATTATTGCTTGACAATAAACCCATGAGGTTGATTCTTGCAACAACAGTAATAGATAACATTTATATAGTACCTTATATCTGACAGTCCTCATCATCAATCCTCATCAATCATTCCTAATCTTCCTCCAATCATCATCAATACATCAGTCAATTATCATCATCACCACCACAACCACCACCTCCATCATCTTACACTACTCTTGTAATGTAAACACCCCATGTTTCTTGACGAAACAAAGGAGGAAATGTAAAGAATAAATTGTTATTTGGTTTTTATGACCCCATCTTTTGGCTAGAATTTAATAAAAAAACTCGGCCCACGCATTAGCCTGTGGCTCTGCAAACAGCACGGTGCTCCACCCACTGGTTGTAGCAGTCGCCATCTTGGTGGCACCTCACATCATCATCACGCTGATGCATACATGGGCCTGGCAAAATTATAATGATTGAAAGCCCAGTGAGGGTAGTCATGTGACTGTCAGAGTGGCCAGCCAATTGGCTGGGGGCTGTGTGTGGTAAGCCTGTGGTCTTCTGGGAAGAAGGAAGTTTTTTCACCATTCTAGCTTGAAGCTGGAAGGTGACAGGATAATGCTGTGTGTTTTCAGCTGATTCCTGGGCGGTGGTGCTGTTCAGGTTGTATAATTTACCTTTGCCCATTTTATTTCCTTTCCCTTGATCCTACTGATCTTGTTTGTGTTTTTTTTTAACATCTTTCTCGTTAAAGAAATCCTGCTCTATTTTGAGGGAGACTGTCTGTCTCCTTCCTTGCTCCAATATTGTGGTGAGCCACTTAACTAACACTCCCCAATTAAAAATTGGTTCCCACACTTTTGCCTCTACTTCAGAATTTTTTTCACAGTTACTATTGTTAACTGTTTCCATCCATCCTATTCCCTCCCTCTATTTACTCTATTTTCTATCTTCTTTTACCCTATCCCTCCTCAAAAGTGTTTTGCTTCTGACGGCCCCCTCCCCCACTTTGCCCTCCTTTCTTTTATCTCCCTCCTTATCCCCTTCCCCTCCTACTTTTCTGCAGGGTAACATAGATTGCTCCACCCAATTGAATGTATATGTTATTCCCTCCTTGAGCCAACTCTGATGAGAGTAAGGTCTTTGAGCCAATTCTGATGAGTGTAAGGCTCATTCACTGCCCCACTCCTCCTCCATCTCTCCCCACAATTCCATAAGCCCTTTCCTGCTTCTTTCACATAATAATTCACCCCATTCTACCTCTGCCCTTAACCCTTCCCCAGTACAATTCTCTCCCTCCTCAATTTTACCCTAAATATGTCATTGTGGGGCAGCTAGATGACACAGTGCACAATGTACCTATCCTGGACCCAGGAAGACCCAAGCCCAAATCCAGGCTCAGACACAAGACACTTACCAACTCCTTGACCCCAGGCATGCCACCCAACCCTGACCACCACACACACAAAAAAGATTTAAAAGAAAATAAATGCTTTACAGATATCTTCCCTTCATAATCAATTCCCACTTGTTCCTTCTGTCTACATTTATTCCTATCATCTGCCCTAATACTGAGAACGTTCTTGTAACTTAGATGTATCATCTTCCCATGTAGGAATGTAAACAGTTTAACCTTTTAACATCCCTCATGATTTCTTCTTCCTGTTTACCTTCTTATGCTTGTCTAGAGTATTGTATTTGAAAGTCAAATTTTCTATTCAGTTCAGGTCTTTTCATCACAAATCCCTGCAAGTCCTCTTTTTCATTGAAGTCCCATTTTTCCCCCTGAAAGGTTATAATCAGTTTTGCTGGGTAGGTGATTCTTGGTTGTAATCCCAATTCCTTTGCCCTCTGGAATATCATATTCCATGACCTCCAATCTTTTTTTTGTGTGAGGCAATTGGGGTTAAGTGACTTGCCCAGGGTCACACAGCTAATAAGTGTTAAGTGTCTGAGGCCACATTTGAACTCAGGTCCTCCTGACTTCAGGGCCAGTGCTCTATCCACTGTGCCACCTGGCTGCCCCCTCCAATATTTTTAAGTAGAAGCTGATAGATCTTGTGCTATCCTGACTGTGGCTCCACAGTATTTGAATTATTTCTTTCTGGCTGCTTGCAATATTTTCTCTCCTTAACCTGAGAGCTCTGGAATTTGGCTATGAAATTCCTGGGAGCTTTCATTTTGTGAATCTCTTTTAGGAAGTGATGGGTTGAGTCTTTCAATTTCTATTTTAACTTCTGCTTCTAGAATGTCAAGGCAATTTCCCCAGACAATTTCCTGGAAGTTGATGTCTAAGCTCTTTTTGATCATGGTTTTCAGGTAGTCTAATGATTTTCAAATTACCTTTCCTGGATATTTCTTCCAGGTCAGTTGTTTTTCCAAGGAAATATTTCACATTGCCCTCTATTTTTATTCATTTGGATTTGCTTTATTGTGTCTTGGTTTCCAATAAAGTCACTAGCTTCCATTTGATCAATCCTAATACTTAGGCAATTATTTTCTCCAGAGAGCTTTTCCATTTGGCTTTTCAAGCTGTTGACTTTTTTTCATAACTTTCCTGCATCACTATAATTTCTCTTTCCATGTTTTCCTCTACCTCTCTGACTTTATCTTCAAAGTCCTTTTTGAGTGCTTATATGGCCTGAGACCAATTCATATTTGTCTTGGAAGCTTTGGATATAGGAGCCCTAATGTTGCTATCCTTTTCTGAGGGTGTACCTCAATCTCCCTTGTCACCAAAGAAACGTTCTATGGTCTGCACCTTTTTCTGCCTGCTCATCTTGCCAGCTTACTTCTTAAATTTTGACTGCTTTTCAAAGTGGGGCACTGCTTCCTAGATACACTGTCATGAGCTTTAGGGTGTCCCAGGAGGTAAGATTTAAGAAGAGGCACATTCACGGCTCACCTGGCCTGTGTTCTGGGCTGCAAGTAACCACAGGCTGCTTGCTCTTTAACCTGAAAACAAGTCTGGTTCACTTTGGTTGCAAGTGTGGGCATTCCCATGCCCCTCCCCCACCTGGGAATGCTACCAAAGACTATGTCCTGTATAGGAGCCTGGGCAAACCATCAGATTTCCACTTATGTGCCAGCAGAGATCCCTATAATCTCTCCTAGTCCAACTGCTTGACCCTCTCACCAGACTGTGAGCTAAGTTAGCTGCAGGTGCAGCCAAATCAGAGGCTCTGAAAGTCTCTTTCTCTGACATGGCTGAGGGCTGGATCTGTGTCATTGTGGCCACTGGGCTGAGCTCCACTCACATCCTGGCACAGCAGACCCCTCCTGCCAAAATTCTTAGCAGTCTTACCTGGAAAATGGTCTTAGCCCATTCTTTTGTAGGTTTTGCTGCTCCAGGAATTGTCTTATGGCATTATCTGGACTTTTTTGGAGTGATTTGATTGTAGATAGGGATTCATTATTCACTGGTATTGGTACTTTAAACCTGCTTTATTATATATAATGACATATGACATAATTATTTGTGATATGCCATAATATATTATATCATATCACAATATATCATATATCATACAATATAACATGATGTAACACACAATAACACCATGTAACACAGTAACATATCAACATATAAATTATAGTATTCATAATTTGTTGTTCCATACATGTGTGTATGTATATATGTATGTGTATTTTTATGTAATAAGGGGCAGCTAGATTGTATAGTAGATAGAATACTTGGCCTCGAGTCAGGAAGGCTCATCTTCCTGAAATCAAATCTGTCCTCAGAGGCTAGTTGTGTGGCTCTAGGCAAGTCACTTAACCCTGTTTGCTTCAGCTTCCTTATCTTTAAAATGATCTAGAGAAGGAAGTAGCAAAGCACACTAGTATCTTCACCAAAAAAAACCTCCAAATAGGGTCACAAAGAGCAGGACACAACTGAAACAAATGAACAACAACAAAAAATTATACATGTATTTATGCATACATATATATATATATATACACACACACACACACACACAGAGAAAGACATATTTCCTTTTAAAAGGTTGAAATACTAAAATCATACAAACATTTTCACAGAGACATAGACATATAATCACTCTATGCTTCCCCCCATATTTAGTAGGTAGTGGTTAAGAACCCCAAAGAGAAAATCAGAGCATACTACAAAAGGGTAATTAAATCACATTGACTAGTCTTGACAGAAAATTCAATGGCCCAGGGCAAGGAAAAAAAAACTCTGAGTTCATAAGCACAAAGGTGGATTTATAATCCATATCTGGAAGAAAATATCTAATAGCTTAAGCAGCAATATAAGCTCTATCACCCTTCTTCTTGCAGCCAAATCATAACTCACCAAGTGTAGTTTTAAAGATAATAAAATGCAAAAGGCATGCACAAAAGAAAAACCCCAATATACCTGCATAGAATCCATAATCACCTCCATCACTAAAACCAGTCTCATCAGTCCCTCTGTATATGTATTCACCTCTGCTTCCTGTCTCCCTTAAAGCTGAAATGCCAGATTTAAGAAAGATGGATTTAGAATTATGGCACTTGGGGAACTAGAGGGAACCTCAGAGCTTATCTCATTCAATCTTTCATTTTAACAATGAAGAATTGTACCCGGATTGGACAAGGGACTTGCAGAAGGTCAGACTGGTAGTCTGGCAGATCTGGGATTTGAACTCAGCTACTCTAACACCAAAACCAGCACCTTTCCCATTTTTTCATGGTTATCATATTATCAGAGATAGAGAGCTTGAAGGCACCTAAAAAGCAATCTTGTCTAACTTTCTTATTTTACAGATGAGGAAACTAAAACCTAGGAAGATTATAGAACTTCAGTGCCGTTCACCACTGAAGGTTACTGATTGCTACCCTCCTGACAGACTTTCTTTCATGTTTCTTTTTTAAGTAAGGGAACATTCGCCATCAGAGATTTGTTCAGGATAACAGCAAAGAATGTATAATACTTGAAATTAAGAAGATCTGGTTTTAGATTCCACCTTGAACACTCATTATCTATGTGACTATAGGCACATCACTTACCCTCTCAAAGTCTGTTTCTTGATCTATCAAATGAGCATAATACTTAGAGTAACTATTCCACAGGTTTGTTGTGAGGATCAAAAACATATGAAGTACTTTGCAAGCATTCTTGTTGTACACAAATGTCAAATTATCATCACCATCATCATCATTAAATCCAAGTTTTCCACTACCAAAAAATGAAATAAAACATAATAATAGGGGCAGCTAGGTGGCGCAGTGGATGAAGCACTGGCCCTAGATTCAGGAGGACTTGAGTTCAAATATGGTCTCAGACACTTGACACTTACTAGCTGTGTGACCCTGGGCAAGTCACTTGACTCTCATTGCCCGGCAAAAACAAAACCAAAACAATACAAAAACAAACAAACAAAAATAACCACAAATGCCGTTGAATGTCAAATTTCCTTCCATCTTTGCTCTGATGCCCTATACTTTGATAGTGGGGCTCTGTAGCTAATCCAAATGGCACAGATACTTTTCAAATATTCTTATGCCTCCTAAAAGGCAATATATCAACAGTTCTTGCCCTAAACCTCTATGTAAAGAGTCCCAGGTCTCAAGTTCTTTTCCATCACAGTATCTAATGTGAACTATAGATAGTAGCATTTCCCTCTCATCCCTGGTCCAGAATAGCCATCTCCAAGAGAATTAAAGAATACTCTTCCTCCAGAACATGAGGCTCTAGATATAGAGGGCAAGAAACAGCTGCCAATTTCACACATGATTTCTTCATATGAGTCTCCCATTGGTGTCTTTTGGTTTTCTAATCTCTCCTAAGGGGCAGTCATGTCTGTACATGGGCGCTTCCCTAATTGCAGCTCCCTCCACACACCAGTACCCTGAGTTATATGCCTTGAACTCATGCCATGTTATTGATGTGAGCCAGCCTGACATGCTAATTAGAAACACACTTACCCAAGCACATCAGCAGGTATTGAAGAGTAAGTATAAAGAAAACTTACTTTCAACAGGTCACCTTGAAACTTATTCATCTTTTCTCCTACCTTCTCTGGGGTAACTTCCAAGAGCTTAGGATCCTTATTTTCTCAAGGTCCCTCTATAATTTAAGAAGGAAAGCAGTCAAGGAAAAAAATTAAGGAGTTGGAGTTCTGATTCTGAAATGAAAAGATATCTCTGCCTTATATATAACATGATTTACATAAGGTAGGAGAACCAGGAATGCAGTTACAATAGTATAAATGAAAATAACACCAAAGGAAAGCCAAAAGTTGTAGAATAATAATGATAAGTAGTATCTATATAACTCCATGTGCTAGGCATTGTGCTAAGTACTTTACAATGATTATTTCATTTGTTCCTCACAACAACCCTGGGAAGTTGGTGCTATAATCATGCTCATGTTACAGGCAAACAGATATTAAGTGACTTGCCCAGAGTCACACAGCTAGTAATCAATCTTTGTTCTTGAGAAGGAGTGCATCCTTCTCCTTTCCTTGAGAGGTTGGTAACTGTGGGTACTAAAAGTTGCATGTATGATTATGATCAATCAATTGGTTTAGCTTAATTATTTCCTCTCTTATAAGAGAAGTTTCATTGGATGTGTATACATGGAATGGGATGAGGTGAGATAGGCAGAGTACATCCAGAAATGGTTGTGATATAGAAAAAGATGACATTATTTTAAAAAATAAATAAATAAAAATAATAAATGTATGCCTTCCAAAGAAGGAAGAAATCATCATCTCTTTTTCTCATATACATATTTCTCTATCCATTTCCTCAAGAGACTCTGTTGAACCTTCTTTCTTTTACTGTCTTTCCTCTCTTTCCCTGATTCCTGGTATCTAACATCCTATGCCCATTTTTTATTGATATGTGAAAAATATAATTTAGAGGCATGTGGATTCTACCCTTTTTCCAACAAATTAATCTCAAACTAGTCAGATAAGAGACAATACCATCAAACAAGCCGTCTGAATTAGTATCTGAAGCTCTATAGCATAGGGGTAAAATTCTAAGCCCAGGACTGGATCACCTGCTCATTAGGAAACGTTGCTCATAAATTCTTCTCATTTGCCTAAATTCTTCCCAACATTGTTTCATCATCTTTTGCTGGAAAAAAAATGTGCCCTAAAGAAAAAGTGGGCATATATCCAATGACATATTGTGGAGCATCCCTAACTTCTTTTACTTTCTTTTCTCCCCACTCCCTCTCCCACCACCACCTCCTTTAAGTCTACAACTTAAGAAAAATCACTTTGGCAGCTGTGTGAAGGACAGATTAGAGAAGTGAGAGAGTTGAAGAAAGGAGAGGGAGGCAATTGGAAGGTCATTGCAAGACCTGTGATTAAACATTCAGCCTGATCATGTCTCTCAGTACAATTCAGTTCGACTAAACAAACATTGGTTAAGTACCTACTAACTGCCAGATGCTATGCTACATTCTAGGGATACAAAGGGGAAAACATTAAAACAACCCTTACCCTCAGTGAGCTTATATTCTAGTGGGGAGGTTTGCAGGAAGGGGGAGGAGATGAGGAAGAAACACTATGAACATGTACAAAGAAAATATATACAAATGCTATATCCTAATCTTTACCTTTATCCACTGTCAAACAGTGCCCATGATGCCGAATGGTTTTAAGTGGTGTGTGCGTGCTGTGTGTGTGTGTGTGTGTGTCTATCTATGTATGTGTTTGGAAAGGAAACAATTAATAGAGAAGAGACAGACACCGAAGCATGCCATGGCATGAAAACCCAGCTGAAAAATTTCTCTATAAATTTTCAATAAACAAAAGCAATTCTCCAAGTGTTTTCTATGTGTCATCAATGATGAGATTTTACGGGTGTGATATCATCGCTTGGCTGCCTTTGACCTGCCTCTCTTGGCCATTCCAATTCTATGGACATTATGCAGACATCCCGCCAGACCACATAGCTGCATGCCAAAGGCCTGCTTTATTTGGGCACAAATCAAGTGGCCCCATGGGTAGAAGGAGGGGCAAGAACATTTACTTTCCACAGCTCTCCCTGTCTTTGCTGGGGATAGAATTTCTCACAGAATGACCCTTGTTTGTAAATAGGTCCAGAGTTTACTTTTAACTTCCTCCTGTCCTCCTGGCCCTCAAAAAATAAATAAATGAATGAATTCCTAAGCATGTTTGTGCCTGCAGATTTACAGATTTATACACTTCATGCCACTTTAATCCCTATTAAACTAATCTGAAGTCACGTCAGGCCAACTATCCACAGTCAAATGGATTAGACAAGCCAATTGATGAGATAGAAGGACTGAGAAAGCTTTTCCCCTTTGGCTTCCATGAATTCAGAGTATCCCTTTCAAATTCATGTTTATTCTTTTGTATTCTTCTGTGACTCAGCTAACTCTCCAATGGAATCCTTCTTGAAGAATCATTAAGTTACTAACATGTGAGGCATGGCAGGCAAAGCCCTGAATTAGTATATTTCATACACACCCATCAAGAAACCATTACAGAAACAGGTCCTTATCTGAAGTGAGCTTTAAAGTACAATGACATCTTATGGAAAATAAAATACTTTGGAAAGCATTCAATTTCAAGCCAATTTGGCTTACACATCATCAATTTTTCCTGATTCCCACTACCCACAACAATAAAAGTCTGCAGGGGTTTTGGCAAAGTTGCTGGTGAGTGGATCCAAGACATACACAACTTGTACAGTAGCTTCTTTGTGTTTTCATTTTGCCTCCATGATAACCTTATATGTTAATGACAACCATAAAAAGGATTCCTCTGATAGCATCCAATAGTCTATTAAATAACAATAAATTTACTGATTTCAAAAGGTGGCTAGGTCAAGGTAAAGCTGAGATTTCACCAGATTTATTTTTTTAACATCCATGCAAGATGATGCTTTATATTTACTCCTGTTAAGGTCTCATTTCATTATCTATCTGTGGCATGGAGTTTAGTCAGTAGAACCTAAACTCTGAAATAAATGTCTTACTAGCATCAGTTATGGGCTTCAGATGGACTGTGCCTGTCTCTGATAGACTAGCCTGGCTCAGTTCAGAGAGGGTCATTTCCAGAAGGCTGGCCACCAAGGAATGTCTTTTTTTTCATCCACAGAATCTCTTAAGGAGCTCTAATCTTTAGGGGTGGTGGAAGAAGCCCTGTTAATAAAGTCATGATTCTTTCAAAATGTTAATGTATATTTCATCCAATCTTGTTTTAGTTAACATTGCCTTGTTTGGCTAGATGTCCACCTACCTTGAAGTTTTCTACCCACCACATGGGTCACAAAGCTAAATGATCATTTTTTTGGCCTGGATAGAAGATCACCATCCATTCTCAATTTCATTCATGGACTCATCACTGCTTTCCATATTAAAATGTTCTTTTATTCTTCATCTTTCACATATTCTCCATTTCATCTTCCCATTCCTACTTACTCACACCTGGTCTCTTCATTCCACAATCCTTCTCTCACCTTTCTCTCTCAGTCATTTATAATAGCTCTTAATCTAAATCATAAAAATGTGAGATACAATAAAAATAAAATTGAAATGAAAAAGAAAAATGTTTGGGCAATTTTAATGATACAATCAGATGTAGGGCACCAGTTGGATTTGTTGCATATAAATCAACCTGTAGCATAACCAAAGAAAATTATTTGATCAAAGACATTTGATCCAAAGTTCATTTAGCAGGTGAGGAGAGCAAATGACAGAGAAAGGAGTTTATTTTGTTGAGATAAATAGCACTTAGGAAAAAATCAGATTTATGTGGCCCAACATCATACTCAGATTACTTACACATTCAAACATTCAAATAACTAGCATTTATACTGTGCTTTAAGGTTGGCAAAATCCTTTACATATGCTATTTAATTTGATCCTCAAAAAGTTATGGGGTATGTAATATCACCATTTTAGAGGTGAGAACACTGAAGCAAAAGAAGATTTAGTATAATCAAACAACAAAACCAAGGTTCTGACATACAAAAATCAAGAAGCAGAACATTTGTTTTAGTGTAAAGGCTGGTGGAAAGGCTTGGGTTGTTAATTAATGAAGGCTTACATTTCTACAGTGTTAAGAGGTTTACACAGTGCTTTCCTCACAATAATTCTATTGATACAGGTAGTATATTCACCCCCACCACCACCATTTTGCAGATAAGAAAAATGAGGTTCAAGGAGTTTACATGAGTTGGCCAGAGTGGTACATCTAGGAAGTGTCAGAATGAGTGTTTACATTCATGTGCCCTGATTCAAAATTCAGTGATCTTTCTACTATATCATGTTGCATTTTGTCCCTCTAGCGTGATTAGGGAAAAGTCTGATGGCATAGTTAAGAAAAATTAGGGTGACATAGCCACGTAGAAAAAAAAAAGGGTTTTGGAAAAAAAACAACAATGACTGCTTCCTAGAATAGGCAGTTCATTTATATCACTTTGAGTAGAAATATATTGGACGTGGTGCTGAATGGTGAACAAAAGCTGGTTTAGGATCTGTACATAAGTGAATGAAAATTCTTTTGTAGGTCAGCTATTTGAACTCAATTGACATTTTCATATAGAACCAAAATCATAAGCTATAGTATGGTACCTAAGCTAATGTCAAATTCAGGTTAACCAGTGTGGTAAAAAGTTTTAACAGTCGGTTAGATAATGGAGAGACGCCAGTTTTTGGGTTTTTTTAGGACCACCCTTTTGTGGAGGAGACCAACAGCATTGCCTGCTGAGCACTTGACTTCTGACTTCCGGGGTGTGAGCTTAAAAGGCAAGGAGAGAACAGAAGTGAGAGTTTTTTCCTGCTCCGCTGGTCTCCTGGCTGCGCTGCACAGACAGAGGCGGACTGGAGTTTGACTCGGCCCGGCTCTCGGTTAACAACACACACTTGACTCGGTCTCTCTCCCCAAAAGTGGCCTTGGGTTTTTGGTGAGTTTTATACAGAATATAGACTAAGCCTAGACTTAAGACGATGTATTGTATTTCTACTTTCCTATCCTTCTAATCAACATCACCTTGTGACTACCATACAATAAAGGCTCTATCTAGAAAACCAGAATCTTCTTCCATTTACTAGTCTGGGAGATAAATTAAGGGAAAGGTTAAGTAGGGGAGATTTAGGATCTAATATCCAATTTTAATCTCACACCAGAGAGTGGGACCTTTGTGATTACATAGACCAAAGGCACTTATTTTGGAGATGTAGCCGATTCTTGTATCCTGTGATCACAAGAAGAAGAAGAATGGGGAAGGTTGGGGAAAGGAGCAGTGAGGAAGCAGCAAGGGAGCAAACCTGAATCTATGCAGAGCACAAACAACCAGTTCAAGTCTTTGCTAATCATGGGTAACTATCTTGAGTTCCTGCCAATCACTGCTAGCCCACTTAGTCAATCAGGAGCAGTGTCTGAATAGCACTGAGGAAGCTCCTAAGCCTGATCAAAGACTATTAGTTGAGATTCTATGTCCCATGAACTCTCTAGAGGAGCAAATGGCACACCTCATTAGTATCATATTGCTCTCCCGTCCTCCACAGTAATGGTTCCCAACCTTTCCAAGTATGTCTTTTGATAAATCAAATGAATCTCCCAAACTCAGACATGACAGTAGTTATACTACTAGTAGCTGTCAATTAAAGAAATCTATATAAGGAAAAAAAACTACTATCAATTCAGAATATTTTGAAATGAAATCTATATTTTATTAATCATATGATATCTACAGCTTGGAAAAATGGATATATATATATACACATATACATATGGCTATATATACATACACATATATACATACATGTGAGAAATATGTATTCAGACTACTTATTAATTTACCTATTTGTTGACCCCTTGTAATAACCTCTTCTTGGCCCCTCAGAGGTCCTAATCCTTCAAGCTTTCAGTGGCTAGGAAATAATGGACTCAAGCAGTTGAGCAACCAAGCTCTCAAGCCCTCAAAGAAGAGCTTTTGTGGGCAAGGAAAAATAGGCATTCAGTTGGTGGTAGGAAAGCATCAGGGGAAGCTTTACTGACCTGTTGGTAAGTTAGATGTTCATCACTCAAGGACTTAACATCATTTTTTAAATAAATTCAACATTCTGCCAGGAAAAGGAAACCAAAAAATCATCACAAAGTAACAGTTTTAGAAAATGGGAGTATGAAAAAACATAGGCTTTAATTAGGAGGGAAATGAAAAGAAATAGTTTAAAAAAAATAATCCACAGGAATCCTAGAAACTATTTAAAAATACCTTAGTGGAAGCTAAGGGAAAACATGTTTGCCACAGACCAAAAAGACTGGACACTTGAAAATAAACACTAAATGGCTAAATGGCAGTCATAGAAGAAAGGAATCTTGTAAAAAATCAGAAGAAAAGAATCACAAATCACCAAGTGAGGTGAGTAGTAAAGCCTATAAAAGATGGTAGCTCAAATGCAAAACATTAATTAGGCTGACCAAATAGGAATTTAAAGAGCACCTTGCAAGGGATTCCAAAACCAAAAAGGAAATTCTTAAAATACCTCAATGGAAGGAAATGCTGCTAAGGAATCAGTAGGATAATAGTGGTGCCTGAATGAATGAATTAATGGATAGGTGGATAGATGGATGAATGGATGAATGAATGAATGAATGAATAAATGAGTGAACGAATAAGTGCATTTGGTGATAAGAGAATGGGAACAGAGATAATAGCAATTACTCACATTTCTATAGTGCTTTAAGGCACAGGGTATTGAGAAAAAGAGTTTTAACAAATACTTATTGAATAAAATGGCAAAATGCTTCCTTTAAGAAACTCTGTGAGGAAAGAAATTGCAAGGATTATGTCTCAAGTTTACTCATGGGGAAATATAGCTCAGACTTGCCCATAGGTCTATAGTTAACTCAGAATTCAACATGCATTTCACTGAACTACATTGGATTATTTATCCTTATTTTTTTGCAGGGAAGTGAGGGTTACGTGACTTGCCCAGGTCACACAGCTAGTAAGTGTCAAGTGTCTGAGGCCAGATTTGACTCAGGTCCTCCTGAATCCAAGGCTGGTGCTTTATCCACTGTACCACCTAGCTACCCCTCCCCCACTTTACCCCTATTTTTACAGAAGATTTTAGGGGGCTTTCCCACTGCCTAGACTGTCATTTGAAGCACAAAGGCCAAAGATGCTAGTTCCAATAGAGGGAAATGCACAGAACATTGTAGACCTTATTCATTTTTACACAAATTATGAGTGACAGATAATGTGCATGCAGGTGGTTAACCTCCTTTAGGAGTTTAGGGTGAAATTGTCAACTAAAATATGCAACCTTTTATAGGTGGTATTCACATATTTAAGTAGGGCTCCAGAAGGGACCCTAAAATTTACCAGTCTATCTTATTACTATGCTAGTCAAGAAGATAATTAGAATCACCCCTAAGAAGTTGTAGGGGTCAAGGAAAATCAACCTGCACAGTGGAGCCTGCAAAATACCTGACTTTGTATATGAAGGACTTGTGACTAAAATGAACATGACAGAAATCCTTGAAAAGCTACAACTCATACTTGATATGAACTATAGTTTCGTCACACATTTGCTCTATCTTTGTACTCTCCAGGGTGACCCAGAACATCCACAGTTGTACACTTCTCCAAATGTCAAATTCCTGACTCTGGATTATAGAATTATAAGTATAGGGCTGGAAAGGACCTTTGAATTCTTCAGGGAATTTAGGAATAGAGAGGTTAAGTTACTTGCCAAAGGCCACACAACAAAGCAATATCTGAGGTGTTTTGGACCAAGGCCTTCCTGATTCCAAATTTCATGCCCTGACTACTCTACCACATACCAAGCACAATAACTATAACTGACATGCCTGGGGAAGGGAATAAAGGTCACAGACATCACAATCACTCCTTTCTCACTTCTTTACAAGTGGGATAGCATAGCAATTAAACATATCTAACAGTAAAATGAAGGAAAGGCCTGAGATTACCCCAGATCAGCTGTAGCTATTCCCTTCTCCATATGCCAAAATTTGACTTGGGTCAGTTCCTCTCTCTTCTCCTAGTCAAACACAACCAATGACAACATGCAGCCCATGCAAGCCATCAGTTCCCAAAGGCAACATGAATGTGGCCATCTTGCATATACGTCAACTTCAATCATGAATGTTGACTCCCTCTTCCTTAAATAAATATATTGGAAATGATGGCACAATGGCTCATGAAGAAGCCTGGCTCACTTCATATTCCTCCATTACTTTCAAATATCTCCTACTTAGAATTAGACCAGGAGTGGGAATAGTAGTGGGAGAGAGAGTGGGAGAGGGAGATAGGAATGGAGGGAAGGCTCGATGGATGGATGGATGGATGGATGGATGGATGGATGGATGGATGGATGGATGGATGGATGAATGGATGAACAAATAAACAAATGAACAAAGGCTACTCAGTCTGGAAAGAAAAAAATATGGGAACATGGATATAAAATCAAAATGTGTCACATCGGGTCAACAGGAACCAAGAATACTCAAAATAAAACACCTTAAAGTTTGAAAAGGACAAGTTTAGGATGACTTTCCCCCCAATTAAAAAAGAGGAAGTAGTGGTTATAATCTTAGAAAATTTTTGGGGCAGCTAGGTGGCACAGTGGATAAAGCACCAGCCAGGAGGACCTGAATTCAAATCCAGCCTCAAACATTTGACATTTACTAGCTGTGTGATGCTGGGCAAGTCACTTAACCCTCATTGCCTGGCAAAAAAAAAAAATATATATATATATATATATATATATATATATATATATATATATATATATATATATATGTATGTATCTTGAGGCACTGAGATAGTAAATAAGTTATTACTGTGTGTTAGACAGAGTGGCTAAGAAATGAGGAAACAAAGAAAGGCAAAAACTTAAAGTCCCTGTCCTGAAGGAGTTTACATTCTAATGGATAGAAATCCAGGTCTTCCTTACTCTTCTCTCCACTTCACCATTCTGCCATACTTTGTGGCTTATATCCATGTTCTTTGTTTTTGTCTTCTCTTTTTTTTTTTGATCCCCAGAGTGTAGCATAATTCCTGGCACATAAGAAGTACTTTATAAACACTTGTTGACTGATGTCATAATAGACAAATAATAGCCTAAAATAAAATTGACCTTGATCTAGTCAGAAATAGAATTTGGATATAATGTGGTATTAGTTAGATTATTGTGCAGATTCAAGACAGTAATGCTTATATTCTGAGCAATACCCCTTCCCCGCAAAAATATTTTCCTCTTCCTCTTTACTACCTGTTGTATCTCCCTGCATCTAGGAGCTATGAGATATAGGTAACAGAGCACATAAAAGGTAGATTTGCTACCTGTGAGGATTTTGCGATCCAGGTAATACAAAATACATTGATTTTTTAATCTAAGCTAGGAAATATTATTAAAGTGGGGAAAAGCTTCAAATGGACTTAAGGAAAACTATGTATGGGAAGCCACACATAAGCCATGCTGAAGCCAGCTTTAGTACTGCCATCCCCATCCTATACTGTCTACCATCCACATATATAAATATCCCAAAATGATCTGACTCAAAACCTGGAAAGCATTTTATGCCAAGGCTATGCTGATACAAATAAAAACATTGCTCAGAGGCATCTAATCTCGGATGTGAGGGTCTACAGGTGCTGAATGGCACACGTGTTATTTGGCATGACCATTTTCTCTCTTGCTTGACTGGTTTTCTTTGTGACAAGGGAATTTTATCACTGAATTACAGGTGAAGAAAGATAATGAGAAATGGTGTTAGATGATATAATGTTCTGTGGTGTTGAATGATAATGGTCTATGGTGTTGAAAAAAGGGCATCAATGAAATTGAAACAAAAATAAAACAAAATTAACTGGTTTGGCCACATTGTCCATCCCTGATCTCTCTCTCTCTCTCTCTCTCTCTCTGAGTGTTGCCCTCCTCTTTTTAAGTGTCAATGTGCCTATTAAATGTGTAGATGCTGGAGCCACTATGCTAAAACCATAACTAAGTCATCATATAAATTAAGATTTCATGGGATGCTGTCAGCTTTAGTAGAGAGTTAATGTGTGAAGGATCCTTTTGAACAAAGCCATCATTAAAGACTTCGGGTTGATATCACCCAATATCCTATAAATCAAAGTCACAGGATTGATACTTCCTTGAATAAAGCAGTAGGAAAAATGTGTGCTTCCAAAAGAACTTCTTTTTATCAGACAATTTCAGTTGTGTTGTTGTTAAGTCACATTCATTTCTTCATGACCCCATTTGGGGTTTTGTTGGCACAGATACTAGAGTAGTTTGCCATTACTCCAAATCATTTTACAGATGAGGAAACTGGGGCAAATGGGGTTCAACGACTCGCTCAGAGTCACACAATTACTAAGTGTTTGAGGCCAGATTTGAACTCAAGAAGATGTCTTCCTGACTTCAGACTCTGTAGGAGGATTTAGCATAGCTATTCTCTCTACTGAAACTTCCCAAGTTTTCGTTTGCTGCTATGGCTGGCAACTTCTTCTTGAAACTTCCATCATCTCATTTTGATCTGTCAATTTCCAGGTCTGAAGCTCTACCTCCTTCTTCAGTTACTTCAGACTTGGCTCACAGTCTTCCTTTCCATTTTAACTCCTTATTCTCACTGATTTAAATATTTACAACGATGAACCTTCCAACACCCTGACTTCCCAGTTAATCAATTTCCTCAGTTCTCATGCCCTTAGTTTCATTTTAGCTCAGCTACCCACAGAAGTAGAACTACCTTAGGCTTCACCTTAACCTAAAATGTTTACACCTCTAAGTCCTGAAATTCTACCTCTCTAATCACAATATCCTCTCACTGCCTGACTTCTCCTAAGTTTGCTCAATATCCTTGACCTTCAGTCCCTTCCTATTCTTCCAATCCATCTTCCCTGTTTGGGCTGCAAAATCCTTTCTCCAAATTGTTGATCCTACAGACTACAATTCAACAATGCACCTTCCTTCACTATTGAATCCACTATCCTTCTTCCTTTCCTGCCTTGCTAATCCTCAACTCTGGGACACCCTCAGTGCCCATGTCCGGTGTGCCTAGTCTTGTGCCACTGAATATTGTTAGAGGAAGTCAAGAAACCATGAGGACTACATTCAGTAAAAATCTATGATATCTGACCTTCACTGGGCCTTCGCCATTTCATTTTTTTTCTTTTTAATTGACTTTCTGTCATACTCACCACAGCAGCTATTCCAAATGGTTTCTCTCTTCAAACCCCCAATCTGAACCCCACACTCCTGTCTCTTAAAAGGAAGACTTAACCCCCTACTTTACTGATGAAACCATTATCTTGTCTCCCCACCTGCCCCTCTTCTATTGCATTGCTCAAGTCTCAGAGGATGAAATGGATCTTTTCTTTCCGAGGCTAACCCTGATACCTTTATCCTCAATCCCCCTACTTCCCAGATCCCTCTGAAGCTGGCTGCATCCATCTCCACCCTGCTACACATACGTATCCACACGCACACACACACACATTCAATTTCTATTTACTAGCCCTTTCCTTGATACCTAAAACACAAGATCTTCTTTATCAATATGTAACCTCTCTTTGAGCTTATTTCTACACTAATGATAGTTTAGCTGCTAAATTCCATGGCCTTGTTCTTGGTTCTCATTCCCTTTTCTCTTTCTGAGGCATCCTTTCTTCCTGGATACTTTCTCCTTCCTCTTATGAGTGTTCTCTCCTGTTTCCAACTGTCATTATGATTTCTTTTCGGTCTCCTTTACTCTTTTTTTTTGGAAGGGCAATGAGGGTTAAGTGGCTTTCCCAGGGTCACACAGCTAGTAAGTGTCAAATGTCTGAGGACAGATTTGAACACAGGTCCTCCTGAGTCCAGGGCTGGTGCTTTATCTACTGCACCACCTAGCAGCCCCCTAAGTCTCCTTTACTCTTTATCTCCCTCCTCCCACCCTCATATCTGAATATCCACCAAAGTTATCTTCCCTTCTTTTATATTCTGACCCTTAAAGATCTCATTGTCTATTATATGTTCACTTTTAATATTCATGAAGATGACTCCACTGGCCTAATCTACTATTGCCCTCCATTCCTAAAGTCTATTCCCACATACTGAGCTATCCCCTCTATATCCACATGCTCTTGTTTCAGCAGTATCTTAAATTCAATATAAAATTCTCTCTCCATCAACTTCCATGTTTCAATGGACAATACTATCCTCCTTCTGGATACTCAGGCTCCAAATATCACAGTCACCTTTCACTACCCTCAGCCTTCCATCCAATCACTTAATAAAGTCTTGTAAATTCTAACAACATCTTTTCAAAGCTATTTTTTTTTTTATTTTCTGGCACTAGACAGGTTCCTAAATGTCTGACACAGCAATAATCTCTCCAATAAAATAAGTATCAATATAAGTTAAGAAACTCCTTTACTAAAGTCCTCTTCTTATGTCTCCTCATATTATAAATGTTTGGAGGTGACCCTCACTCCTGAAAGGCTACATCAGAGAAACTCAATCTCTGGAAGGTCATCCCAGGCAGGAAAGCCTTCGAGCAGAGTCTGATGTTGGACATTACTTCTATAATCTGAGCACATACCTCATTGAGTCTAAAGAGATTCATCAAGTTGGCTGAATATTATTTTTTTTGTCTGTCATAGCTCTCAAAGACCATGTAATATGTCAAAGAGCAGTTGCAGTTTGTGGATAGAGTATCTGAAATGATGAATTATGTCTCTTTTAAATAAGTGAAGTGTTTTGGTTTTAATCTGAACCTGTGGTTTAATTGGTGAAGAGAACTTCCTGGTGAGGAAGGCCCCTCTAAAAATGCATACTGGCAAATGCCCTGCATACTATAGCCTTCACCAATTGCCTGGAACACTGAAAGGTTACATCAGCCCATCAGGGTCACACAGCCTGCATGTATCAGAGGGAGAACATAAACTGAAACCTTCATGGCTCCCAAACTACCCTTTGTTTGCTACCACCTCCTCCCCCCCACCCCCCGCCATTTAATTTGGGTCCCCAACAGGGCTTGACATAATAAGCACTTAATAAATGTTTTTTTCTATCTATTTGTACATCATCTATCTACCTCTTTATATATCTACTTATCTATCATGCTATCTATCTGTGTATCCACCCCGCACAGATTTTCTATCAAATTGAGTTGGATTATCCTGAAGTATTACAGACAAAAATAAAAGTAGCCCCTACCCTCAAAGGTTTCATATAGCACTAGAAGGTAAAAAGACACAAAATGGGACCCTCTTTAATGTACAAATACTATTGAAAATAAGGATTAGTTCCAATTCTTTTCCTTTCTTATTAGAAAAAATTCAAGTTTCCTTTCCTTTCCCTTTCCCCTTTCCTTTCCTTTCTTTTTTTGAAGCTTTTAAACCACCAGGGACACTGAAACAACCGATCCTGGAGTTGGAAGGAGCATTAAGAAATCATCTAATTTAGCTCTTTGCCTATGGTATCCTTTAGAAAAAAAGTTATAAGTTGAAGCCCACGTAAGTAAGTGACCTGCCCAAATGAACCCAGGTGTCCTCCATCCTAGGGCACTGTTCTTTTCTCTCTGCCCCACTATTCACGTGAGGAGAGTTAATCTGAAAATTAAAAGTTCTCATAAGTTTCTAAGATGTGGCTAAACACTCAAGACTCTATTAGGTAACCCGAAACTCTTGGCTTGGAAAATTGGGTGGTGAGTTTCATGAGGATAAACTTTCTGACTCCTGCTGTCTGCTGGCTATAACCAGTTCATGCCTATCATGAGATCAGTTTTAGCCTTATTTCCATAGCTGATCTTTTGGTTCCAGCAGAAACCAGGAAGTAAAGGACTTGTTTTTTTTGTTTTGTTTTGTTTTGCTTTTTTTTTTTTTAATATTGTCATTGTCTTCATTTTCTATTTGCCAAGGTCACACCAAGTCCAGAAATACCTCAAAGCTACAAATTAATCCTTACATTTGGAATTCATCTAATTATTTCATACCTTGCAATGAGAGTTCAATTTCATTTAAATTTTGGCAGGTTAATCTCAACCATACTCCTTTATTATTAGTTTGTAATACTTGCCCTACTGCTATCTGGAACCAACTTGCTTAAACTAGAAGGTGACCAACATGCTGACCCACATACCTACCTTCACCTGGAAAAGTCACGTGCTAATAGGAGAAATGATTTCTGTTTCTCATACATATCTTTATCTGTACTTACTTTTGACCACTACAGAAGAACCCCCTTCTAAATTCTTCACTCACAAAAAAGCATTTTACCCTAAACTGTCTTGGAGAGATTGAGTTTGTCTATCCTTGAGAATGTGAAAGCAGCAACAATTTTCCTACTCTACTTGAAAAGATCTCCATTATCTTTATACTTCTTACCCTGCTTGAACTCTTTCTTTAAAGATGAAATTCCTCCCCATCAAGACTAAACACTTAGAGGCTATGTGAGAAGAGATGAGAATTCTGAGTCAGAGGACCTAGGTTTCAATCCTAGCTCTGTCACTTCCTGTTTGACTTTGAGCAAGTCATTCAACCCCTCTACAGCCTCCATTTCTTCATTTGTAAAATGAAGAGTTTGGACTGGATGACCTCCAGCAGTTCTTCTCATTAAAAATCTATGATCTCACAACTTGTGCTCTTGATGACAACTCTGCACACACATCTCTTTCGATTATTCCCTCTTTCCCTTATATCTTCAATCCACTTCTCACTATTCCTTCCTTTAACTCTGCCTACCCACATATTTAGGTATTCCCCAAAGAACAAAAAGTCCTGCCAATCATTCCACTTCCTCAAACTATTCATCCATCTCTTTTTTTTTCTTTACCAAACTTCTGAGATATTTGTCTACATTTTATGTTCCCATTTCCTCTTTGTATGTTCAGTCCACAATCTCTTGCAATCTAGTTTTTACACCCATCAACACAAAAATGCTCTTTCAAAAATCAATAGTAACATTTCAACTATAAAAACAGATAATTATAAGATTTAGAGATGTACTAGGGCAGCTAGGTAGCACAGTAGAAAGAGTGCAGGGCCCAGAGTCAGAAAGATCTGAGTTCAAATCTTTCTTCATGCATTTACTAGCTGTGTAACCATGGGCAAGTCACTTAATTCCATTTGCCTCATTTTACTGATAAGGAAGGTAACCTTTTTTCTTAATTGTAATGTGTGAAGTGGATGAGGTTATACTAGATAACCTCTAAGATCTAGTCCATTCCTTTGTTGTTATTTAGTTTTCAGTTATATCCAACTTGTCTTGACCCCATTTGGGGTTTGTGTGGCAAAGATATTGAAATATCTCCTTGGCCTGGAACTTAAGGTCTGACCCAATATGGTCCCAGATTCCAGTGGTGTGTGAATTACTTAGGATAAGCAATGATTTTTTATATTCACTACTTTGTGTCAATTGTCTTGTGTGTACATGCACTTCTATTAAGGCTAGAGTAACTCACAACATCTGACCTTGGCCAGATGAAACTGATTTGTGGTGGTTTCCCCTCTGTCATTTAGTGTTGTCAGTTGAAAACTCAGTTTCATTCCATATTCACTTGTTTCTTTGTTCTCTTTTGCTATCTTTAATTCTGTGGCTTTTAAGAATAGATATTAGCCAAAGAAACATGCAAAGGCTGTAGCTCTTTTTTTTTTGTGGGAAAATGAGGGTTAAGTGACTTGCCCAGGGTCACACAGCTAGTAAGTGTCAAGTGTCTGAGGTCGGATTTTAACTCAGGTCCTCCTGAATCCAGGGCTGGTGTTTTATCCACTGCACTACCTAGCTGCTCCCAAAAGATGTACCTCTTAAAGAGCACAGGTAAATGTCTGTTAGAGATATTACAGAAACTACTGGAATAAGGAACTCAAGAATGCCAAGCATGATTCAAGTCCATAATGTAACCAGATCAATTACACCAAAGTAGAAAGGAAAGTATAGTCACACACAAAAAGCCAAGAAATTACAAGATATTGCTACCAAACAGTTTAATTAATTATCAGAAATCAAGTAGTCCCTCAGAGGGACTTGGTGGCTACAGGAATTGTTAGTATTTTCTCTGTAGTTCATCATAAATGTCTTGAAGTTATAAAAACAATAAGTTCAATTTGAAAAAACAGATACTAACTATTGCTACAAAGAAAAAAACCGCTCTCAGACAATACAAATGCAATATAAATAGAGGAGTACTAAAATTGGAAAAATATAATTTTGACTAACAATATTTAGTTATTAATTCAAGAATATACAAAAACTGGTATCAGAAGAAGTGTGAGAGAACCTGTGAGATCTGAGCATCTTAATATAATAGTAAAAAAAATCCATCTCTCCCCCAAAAAATGTTTTGGGAATTTTTTTTTTACTTTCAGTGGACCTGGAAGTCTTGTCAACACTGAAGGAATGATAGACTCTAATAAAATATATTGATATATCAGGAAACATTTTTCCCAGAATTATGGTAATTATAAAATAGAGATGGAATACTACAACAAAGATGTTTACCATGCCTTATGATGAGTGTGGTTTCATTGGGAGTTTCATTTCACTCAATGGCAAATCCGTTAAAACAAATTATTATACCAAAAATATACATTGAACATTAATTTTATTAGAATAATTGCAATTATAATGTAATGTTATTGCATGTGTCAATAAGTAAAATTATTTTTATTTTGTACACCATTCTAACTGTGCAGCCTTATTTTTTACTATCCCCATAGACTTTCCAGTCAAACTGGATGATTCATCATCACCTGTACATGCCTGACACCTCCTCATCTCCATCTTGTTGCTCCTGATATTCCCTACCCAAGAATGCCTTGTCACTTTACCCTTGATTGTCAAAGCCCTACTCTTTCTTCAAGTCATCTCTGAAATGCTGTCTCCTACATGAAGACTTTCTTGATCATCTCAACCAGATATATTTCTCCCTTTTGATTATGCAGAATATGTTGTTTGTACCTCCACTATGACACATATATCATGTCATTGTACTGCTGTTGTTTTTGTCTTATCTTCCTACTCATGCTCTCTAAATTAGTCTGTAATTTACTTTTAGCCAGGTACTGTGGCTTTTTCATCTTTGTATCCTCCAAGGTTTTACCCAATAACTCCTTATAATGACTGATATATAAAATCATATACATGTTTATTGAATTTAATTGAGTTATTTGGTAATATGGAAATTATATTAACTTTGGGAGAAACTGATGATGTTCTTAAAGTGAAGGAAGAGAATAATATAGGTTTTGTTTTTAAAATACTTTCTTTTTCCAATTACATGTAAAAACAATTTTTAACTTTTTTAAAAAATTGAGTTCCAAATTCTCTTTCTTCTTCCCTCCTCTTAACCCCTCCCAGAGAAGACAATTAATTTGATATGTCATATGTGTGCAGGCATACAAATATATATTATTATAGTAATCATTTAAAAGAAAACACAGACCCCAAAACAAGAAAAATAAAGTTTAAAACTGTTTCACAAAACAAATATCTTTCAATCTGCATTAAGACTCCATCAATTCTTTCTCTGGAAAGGAATAGTTTTTTCATCATAAGTCCTTCAGAATTATCTTAGATCATTGTATTGCTGAGCATAGCTAAGTCATTCACAATTGATCATAGTAGAATATTGCTACTAATGTGTACAATGCTCTCCTGATTGTGCTCACTTGACATTGCATATGTTCATATAAGTATTACCAGGTTTTTCTGAAACCATCCTGTTCATCCTTTCTTAAAGCATAATTTATTCCATAATACTCATATACCATACCTTGTTTGGTCATTCCCAAATTGATGGACATCTCAATTTCTAATTCTTTGCCACCACAAAAAGGGTTACTATAATTATTTTTGTACATATAGATCCTTTTCCTTTTAAAAAAATATCTTTGGGATACAGACATAATAGTGTTATTTCTGAGTATGTACAAAGGTTTTATAGTCCTTTGGGCATAGTTTCAAATTATTCTCCAGAATGGTCGGATCAGTCCATCAATAATGCATTAGTCTCACAACTTTCTTAATCCCCTTCAACATTTATCATTTTTCTTTTTTATTATATTAGCCAATCTGATAAGTATGAGGTAGTACTTCAGAACTGTTTTAAAGTGCATTTCTGTAACCAATAGGTATTTACAGCATTTTTCATATGACTATGATTACTTAATCTGAAAACTGCCTATTTATATCCTTTGACCATTTATCAATTGAGGAATGACTTGTAATCTTATAAGTTTGATTCAGTTCTCTATATATTTGAGAAATGTGACCTGAGTCAGAGAAATTTGCTGTAAAAAAATTCCCAGTATTTTTTTCTTTCCTTCTAATCTTGGCTGCATGGTTTATGTAAAAAAATTATATTTAATGTAATCAAAATTATCCATTTTATATGCAATAATGATATTTCTTCTTTGTTCGCAAATTCTTCCCTTACTCATAGATGTGACAGGTAAATTATTCCATGCTCCCCTAATTTGCTTTATGTCTAAATCAGGTACCCATTCTGATTTTATCTTAGTTTATGGTGTGAGATGTTGGTCTATACCTTGTTTCTGCCAAATTGATTTCCTTTTCAAAGCATTTTTTGTCAAATAGTGAGTTTTTGTCCCTAAAACTTAGATCTTTGGGTTTATCAAATACTAGATTGCTATGGTCTTTTAGTACTCTATATTGGGTACCTAATCTATTCCACTGATCCATTTCTTAGCCTGAGCCAGATTATTTTTATGTTTACTGCTTTGTAATGTAGTGTGAGATCTGGTATTGTTAGGCCACTTTCCTTCACAATTAGGTTTTAGGATAGTAACTTTTCTTTTAGAAAAAAAAAAAGATAAAAATGAAGATATGCTCCCATGACCTGAAATTTTTAAAGGAAATAGAGCTCAAAAGCAGTAGGAGACTCTAGAAAATGTAAATGTGATCAAAACATTTTTAATTGTCCTAATGTGAAAAATAATTGTTGGAAACATTGAAATTCATCAGTGTGACAGCTCAAGAGAACTTCTACTGAGCTTGTTTGTTTAAAACAAGAAATTAGTTTCATTTAAAAATAAAAGAAAATGAATGGGATATACAGTGCAAACCAAAAAAAATGTTCAAAAAAATAGGATGGGCCCGTAGGAAAAGGTCAAGAAGATAAAGCCCTTAAGGAACTTATAAAATATGCTAAGAATAGAAGCTATGTTTTCATCTATAACCAGAACTAAGAAATTAACAAGAAAGAAATATAAGACCACAGATTAAGAAATAATTTGGTCAGGGGCAGTTAGGTGGTGTGGTAGATAAAGCACCGGCACTAGATTCAGGAGGTCCTGAGTGCAAATCTGGCCGCAGACTCTTGGCACTTACTAGACTAGCTGTGTGACCCTAGGCAAGTCACTTAACCCTCATTGGCCCACCAAAAAAAAAAAGAAAGAAAGAAAGAAAGAAAGAAAGAAAGAAAGAAAGAAAGAAAGAAAGAAAGAAAGAAAGAAAGAAAGAAAGAAAGAAAGAAAGAAAGAAAGAAAGAACTGGGTCAAAGTGACAAATAAAATGGAGAAAGAAAAACTACTCAGGGGGCAGCTAGATGGTGCAGTGTTTAAAGCACCGGCCCTGGATCCAGGAGTACCTGAGTTCAAATCCAGCCTCAGACACTTGACACTTACTAGCTATGTGACCCTGGGCAAGTCACTTAACCCCTATTCCCTCCCCCCCCCCAAACAAAACAAAACAAAAACCTACTCAACCCTTATTTTGCTCCATCAAGGAAAGTAAAATCTGAACTGTACATAATGGAACAAATATCATGAAGAGGGAACCATGATGCTAGATTGGAAAGAAGAGAGTAAGTGAACACCTTTAATTGAACTTACATTTCCAGGAGTAAGTAAATTTGAATCATAGAATCATAGAGATTTAATTCTGGAGGTGGTATTAGGCAGCACCAGGAACTATATTCCAGGCTGCTGAAAATATATACAAATTCAAAAGTTAAAGCCATTGTCAATAATCTTTGAAAAATGACAAAGACAAACGTTATGATGCTTTCAAAAAATAAAATAAAATAAAAAGAATGAATTCTGGAATTTGCCATCAGAGTAGCATGATATGGGCCCCCAGAAAAATTCTAGAACAGATTCATAAAATAAATAAGATGATCAGAATGGGGATCACTAAAAACAAACCATGGTAGTTTAATCTAATTTCGTTTTTTTAATTGGCATCTTATACTGTTAAAACAGAAAAATACCATGGATATAGTAAATCTTGATTTCAACTACCTATGTGACCATCTTTTTCACAGAGAACTCAATGCCAAATTTGCTTAATGACATTGATATCAGGGAATTGCTCGTTAGCAGAATGATTACTCCTTCCACCAACACTATTTGCAAGGCCTTCGTAGCTTAGCATATGGATACTGGTGTTACTATGGCCAAAAGATTCATCACTCTGTGGCTGACCTTTGAAAGAGCCTCCTGGTTCACAAAGTAGGTAAATAAGTGTTGTTTTTTTTAAAATATATACAGTTAAATCAACTTGTTTAATTGAACAGCTTTCTCCAAACAATTTTAACTAAAGGATTAATGTCAGCTTGGAAGGAGAACTCTAGTGGGCCCTTTTATATTCAGTATTTTATCCATGACCTGGATGGAAATTTAGAATGCCTACTGGCACCATCAAATAGTTCAACATCAAAAGCAAATGCCATTTTATCAGTAGTAATGACACTAAAGAAGGAGCATTTCTTTCTCCTCTGCTGCTTGTGCCCTAATGACTCTCTGACCTATGGGTGAATCCTCCTATATTATGAATCCCTCTCCATATTAGAATAGGAGCTCCATAAAAGAAGAGATTGTCTTATTTTTCTATCTCTATTCCCAGTGTTTAACAGTACTTTTCATATTAACTTGCATTTAATAAATGCCTTTTCATTTACTGATTCACAGTTACAAAACTTGCCAGTGACACAAAGCTGGGATGGATGTCTGATACGTGCCTGGTGACAGAAATGGAATTCAAAGAAAAATCTCAATAGTCTGGGATGATGGTCAAAAATCGACAAGATGAACTTCTAAGATTTAGATTAAAATATAATTTGAATAACTTTCCTCTTTTCATTATGGAGGCAGAAATAGGGATTGAATATATATATACTGTCATGCACAATGTATTCATTTTGCTTTGTTATAAGATGGTTGATAGAAGGCTATAATATATTCAGAATTAAATGTTATATAAAATCTCAGGGTATAAATAAGAAAAAATGCTTTAAAATAAATAAATAAAAGATGGACTGGCAGCTTCAAAATACAAATTGCCTAAAGACAGCTAGTGTGATAGTGGCTCATTTTTTTGAAGCTGTGGTTTTTAGTTGACTACATTAGATATTGTATAAAGCATCCTTGCATTGAGAGATTCTAATAGGTCATACCAGTTGACCTATAAGATTCCTTCTAAATGAAGATTCTGTGATTCTAAGATTTCACCATTTAACAAATTTCCCCATGGAAGTGAGGTGAAAGGAAAGCTAAATACCAAGTCCAGCTGAGCTAGAAAACTACTTATTGACTCCCATGTATCTCTTTACACTTGGGAGGATATCAAAGGTTTGCTGGCTAAGATGGTTTTGGAGCTGATTGCAGTAATTGCTTTGTGTTCTTTATGCCTTTGCAGAAAATGGTGATGAAAATGTTCAACATCTCTGCCTTTTCCCAGTTTCCATTTTTTGACATCAGCAATCCATCTGAATAGGTAAGGTTGTAGCTGTTACAACCGTCTTCTGTGTCTTTAGATCTTTATAATTTCTTCAAATTTGAAGTCTATTTTGGCTTTTAATCTCCCTAGTCTTTGTTCTGTCTACACATAGACAGATGGTTCCTATAGGACTTCCATTTCACTAATCATTCATTTTCTCTCTGGTCAATTTCATTCATATTGAGTTTCATTTTTTGTAAAGACCTTCAGTGTTTTCCAAATATAGTATCTTTTGACTCTTCAGGAAGGAAGTATTCATAACACAAAAAGACATGAAGGGGCAGCTAGGTGACACAGTGGGTAAAGCACCAGCCCTGGATTCAGGAGGACCTGAGTTCAAATCCGGCCTCAGACACTTGACACTAGACTCTGGGCAAGTTACTAAACCGTCATTGTCCCACAAAAAAAAAAAAAAAAAAGACATGAAGCTTCTCGGGAGTCCAGAACTTTTTACTACCCTTATTTATCAAACCTGATTTCTTCTGTACACTTTTTGCCATCCTTCCTTGTGCTCACTTTGTCACTTAACTTAGTGAGCACCAAAATATAAGTCAACTTAGTTTTAAGAATCCTGTCAATTCTTTGAAGACTTTTCCTAGTTTTCATCTTCTGCAACACAATACTGGTATTTAAATTGCGGTTATATTTATAATCATCTATTTGATTATGTTTTTAAGTTCCCTCTTTTTGCCTTTTTAAAAAATGGAAACATTTCCACTTCTCCAATCAGGTTGGTGGAATGAATATTGGGGTTATTGTTAGAGAACCTGGATGACAATATCAACTCTGCCACTTATTTGTTATATGTCCTTTTTTGCAATCAATTTTATTTCATTTTCAATTTCTAATTCTTTCTTTCAAACCTCTCCCCAAACTGAGAAAGCAAGAGAAACAAAACCCATTATAAACATGTATAATCAAACAATACAAATTTCTGTATTAGCTATATCCAAATTCTGCATGTCTCTCTGTCTCTCACTTTCAGTCTCTCTTCCATTTGGTCTTGGGTAAATCACTTCACCTCTTCTGGCTTCAATTTCATTATCTGTAAAACAAGGGGGATGGACGAGGTGGCCTTTAAAATTCCTTCCAGCTCAAGATCTCTGATTGTGGGTCAGACATACCATGGCCCCTGTTTTCCAAGATCTTGCACAGATTGTCCGCAGTGTCTCAGCAATTCGTATACTTCAGAACTTAACACAAGTTGTTATAATTGATCAGCATTTTCTCAAAAGGCTTCTTTCTTGGTCCATGGTTTTTCATGCTTGCTATAGCTGAACTGGACAGGCTACAGATCCCCGACTATATCCTGGCATGGAAAACCATTTAATACTCAACAAATTGATTCCCAGAGGGGCCAGTGAAACTAAGTGACTTGATCCTTATTTAAAGGGAGGTTGACAACCATACCTCTAGAAAGAATTATGCTTGAAATAATCATTTTCACCCATAATACATATTAGTAAAAGAGAAAACTTGACTCAGATGAGTTCAGAAAAAGACCCCAATTGTGCCACAAATTTGATTTTGAAGGAACTTCATGCAAACTTTTCACGGTTTGGGAAACAGATGAATGACATTTGTGAAACTAAAAGCAACAGCTGGCATCTGATCTATGAACTCTGCCAAATGCATGTGTCTGGGTGAGAGCAGCACCCCAAGGAATAATTTCCTTGAGCCCCGGGCTAATGAAGCTTCTTTAGGTAATCAAGGAAGTGACCTGCATTCACTCAACCAAAGTGATCAGAAAGTTAATCCAAACAGTGAGCATTGGAGACAGGCACATGGGGAAAAAATAATAAAGAGAGGAGGTGCAGGAGGGAGGAAAGGGGGAGAAGAACAGTGACATTTGGTGATGAACCATATGTGCGTGGTTTGAAAGACATGACTGAATTGTTTTTGGTGCAGTATTATTCTGACATTTAGAACAAGGCATTTTTCCATTTCCATTAATGTACTGCCAAATAGAAGGAGAACTGTCGCGAAATGAAGACTAAAGAAAGCTGTTCCTCAAAGTTGTGCTGAGACATTACTGATGAACTCATGGCAAAGGGGGGTTCAAGGTGAAGTGTGAGTTGGTTGGCCAGTGGAGGAAGGGAACACAATAATAACAGTTCGTGCCTTTGTCTTTCTTTGTATTCCTAGCTCTCAGCACTGTATCTGACACATAGTCAAAACTCAATAAATGCTTGTTAACTGACTGATTGATTTAAGGGGTTCAAAAGGAAGACAGGCCAGCAGGGGAGGCACAGAAGGGCTACATCATCACTGGGCTTTACAGTCCTCTCAGTTTCCCCAAAGAGCTCTGTGTTACTAATGAAATCACAGCTTTAGAGAAGGAGGGGACGTTCTGGGAAGATGGTGGAGTAGGGTAGAAACGTCCAGGATCTCCAGATTTCCTCTACAAACAATCAGAAAATCACCATGAAATGAATATAGAGCAGCAAAAATAAAGGAGTAGGGGCAGCTAGATGGTGCAGTGGATAAAGCACTTGCCCTGGATTCAGGAGGACCTGAGTTCAAATCTGGTCAGACACTTGACATTAGCTGTGTGACCCTGGGCAAGTCACTTAACCCTCATTGCCCTGCAAATAAATAAATAAATAAATAAATAAAGGAGTAAAGCAGTTGTCCTCCTAAGACAACTTCAGAGAGAAGTGAACTTAGAGGTCATCTAGTTCAACCAAGTAGTCCAATCTATTAAAGGAAACTGAGTCCAGAGAAGTGAATTCATTTATCCAAGGTCACATGGGTCCTAAGTAAGGCAAATGGCAACCCCATTTTGCATATTGAGAAACTGAGGACAAAATTTACATATTTTGTAGAAATATATATTAGGAATGAGATAAGAAGCCAGAAAAGGGCGCAAGTCAATTCAACATTTATTAAGTCCTTCTATGTAGAAGACACTGAGGGCTGTACAAGCGAGAAGAAAACAAAAATGAAATAGTATTTTCTCACAAGGAACTTACATTCTACTGGGGATAAGGGTGAAAGAGGCAAAATATGGATACAAATTGATACCCAGGTGGCATAGTGAATATTGCTCTGGACTTGAAGTCTTAGATACTCAATAGTTACAGGACTTTAAATCAGTCACTTAACCTCTTTCAAACTCAGTTTCTTTATTTGTAAAAAACAATAACAGCAACTACCTCATAAGATTGCTATAACTATAAAATAAGATAAGAAATATAAAGCTCTTCGCAAATCTTGTAATTCTATATAAATATTAGCTATTTTAAGCAAATATGAAATATATGTACAAAGGTGGAGGTCAATTGAATTAATCAATAAATGACATCTCCAAACTTACAGTAATTAATAAAATGCTCTAGCCTTTATCAGGTGAGAACACATCAACTGAATCAATCAACTACCCAACCAATTGTAGGCTTTGAACTAAGTGTAAACAGCCTAGTTAATAAAGTTAGGAAGGAGAAGACTTCCAGCCATTTAATGAAATTAAATGGAAGCATGCAGGGAATGCACTGGGATTGGCTGAAGACATTCAGTCATGCCTAGTGGGTGTTAGATAAAAGAGAAAATCATAGACCAGTCTAGAGTGGCTGGACAACTGAGTTAATGGAAGCCAATTGAAAAATAAGGTAGCCACTTGTCCTTTGCCTTACCTACCATCCAGGTGACCTTGGACAAGTCAATTGTGAACTAGTCCAGCTCCTTTTTGCCTGCCTTTCAAAACTATCTAAAGAAAGTTTTCAAAATATTAGAATTTCATAAATAACTACTACTTGGCTTATTCTTTTTATACCTGCTTAGTTAAAATCAGAGGTAATTTTGCACTTGAATGGACAGAATCAAAGATTTAGAAAGCACCTCAGTAGCTATCTCATCCAGAATAACTGAAAAAGGAACTCCTCTGTAACACACAGCCCAAAATGGTCTTCCAGCATTCCAACTCCAATGAGGAGGAGTCTACCTACTCCTAAGCTAGTGCATTGTTCTGTTAGATAGCTCAAAATGTTAGGAAACTTTTTTCCTTTCATCAAGCTGAAATCTGCATCTGCTTAGAGGGAATGAAGGTATCCAGCTAAGGGCATGATAAAGAAAGTAGAGAATGCAGCCTGGAGAAGACTGAGACATGTGTAGCCAGAATGGAGGGTACTCCCAAAGTAGGAATTCCGGGGCTGAAGTGAACTTCCAAGTTGAAGACCTGGAACATTGTACAGGAAATCTAGAGTGCCAAGAAAGGAATGAATTTTGTAAATGATTCAAGATACTCCATAGTGAAATGGGTTATCAGATATAATGAAGTAACCCTTCACTGGAGATCTTCAATCAAAGGACAGATGGCCAACTTAAATCAAATCAACCAACATTTATTAAGTATCTATCACTATGCACAGTGATAAGCAGAGATACACACTCAAAAATGAAAGTCTTTAGCCTTAAGGAATAGAGATTCAACTTTCAGGAAGATGTGTCATTGAAGGGATTCTTTCTTGGTTACAGGTTGGATCAGACATTGTGTAAGGTCCCTTACATCTTGGAAACTGAAACCTTATCTAGCCTCTTCATTACAAAGTTATCAGTTATAGTCAGATTCTTCCCTAGTGGGTCTTCAGGATGTTCCAATGTTGAGTACTAACCATGACTGGATATCAAATGGTGGTAGTAGAGTCACAGTGATAGGTGCATCAAGAAGATCATGTCCATATCTATGTAAAAAATAAGGCGCTCGCATTCTCTCTCTCTCTCTCTCTCTCTCTCTCTCTCTCTCTCTCTATATATATATATATATATATATATGTATGTGTGTGTGTATCTATGTATGTATACATATGTATGGATATGTATATATGTAGGGGTGTATACACACACACACACACACACACACACACTAGAGGCATTTCTATACCTCCAGTGTAGCTACAGAGACAAGTCCCATTTTTATCTTAGTTAATTCAACAGCTTTTACAAGTGCTAAATTAAACATTCCATACCTCATATATACACACACATATATACATTATCCATAGTTTGTAAAGAATCCAAATGGATATCTTTTACAGGAAACCAGGATACTTACTTACTCTTCCTTGTCAAATCAGACCCTTCCATTCTTCTGACACTGTGATACCTAGTTTGCAGCTCACTGATTTGGCAATTACACCTGCAGAGAAAATGACCTGACTTTGGAAGGAGAATGTTCCAGAGAAGAAGCCTTTTCAAAGGGTACCTAAGTGAAGGACAAAGAAAAACACTTCACTGCATTTATCTCACAGGTAACTGGATGAATAATGGTTCTAAGGGAAGCAGAGAGCCTGAATGTCACTAAGCCAACAGGACTGAAACATTCTGGCTCACAGGTGCATTTTTTCCCTTAACTTTATTCTTTGCCACTGAGATGTCAAGCCACTGGCTCTGTATTGCTCCCAAAATCACCATGCTCATTTGTAATCCAAGTAAAGTCACCAAGGACCCTAAATAGTCCCCTGACCTCCTTAGGGCTGAGCTCCATGCTCTGTTACCTCACTAAGCAGAGCATGGTAAAGGCAGGTCTCACCCAACATAAGGAGTTTTCCAATGACTTTCCCTGCCTTGTTCAAGTTCAGAGTTATCAAGTTAGACGTGCATGCTGGGTGAGGATTAATCATGACACCCCACGGGTGTCACTCTCTACAATCCTCTGTAAGCTTTTGTTCTAACTGGAGACCAAGTGCTGCACGGAAGGTTAGAACTGAAGGGAACTTTAGAAGACATCTGCTATAATCCCCACATTTTACAGATCACTAAACAATGGTGCAGAGTGGTTAAGTGATTTCACCAAGGTTACACAAGTAGTGTGTGACAGAAGGGCATCAAAACAAGGTGCCCCAACTGCTCATCCAATATTCAACACTGCAAACTTATCACAAATTAAATGTCTATATTCCATAGAGAATGAATTTGGAGGCAGTATAGTACCATAGAAAAAGCCCTTACTCAAAAGCCAGAAGACCTGATTTCAAATCCTGGTCTGGTTTTTATTACCTTGGGCAAGTTAGTTGTCCTTCTGGAATTAGCATTTGTAAAATAAGGGAATTGGACTATATGGTCTCTGAGGTCCCTTTTATCTAGTTTGAAATCCATGAGCCTATGCATTTTTTGCATACTTTTTGCAGGGTCCAGATAGAATCATTCCTAGGAAAAGTTGATATCCTTTCTTAACTCCTTAATATTAAATGTTGCACATACTGTTGCAAGTTGGATAGACTATTAGTTGGTACAGTATTTTTGGTCCAAACCTATGATTTCACTAGTGTAGGGAGAGAATAGAAATTCTCTCCAGTGATTTAGATAAGCAACTGGTCTGTAATACGGATATGTTAAGTGACTTGCCCAGGATCACACAGTATATGAAAGAGGCAGGATTTGAATCGATATCTTTGTGATTCTATCCATTGCATTACACTGCTTCTCACCTAGCTGGTATGAAATAACCAACCTACATAGCTCTGGAGAGGCTCATGACTAGAAAATTAATCTCCAAGTGAGAATCTTTTTTTCTACTTAAAAAGAGAACTTAGCTAAGCAATCTCCTCATTTCTTACCCAGCTGCACTATTTTGGGAATGCTCTCACTGACTTTTCCCTATTACCCCAGGAAGTTCATTATTGGGATAACCTCATCAGTCTTAGCACTACCTGTCATCACTATTCTTCAACTCTCTGATTGGAAGATGGGGTCATGAATTCCAAACCTCCATTTAAAGAGAGTTCACTAAGACATCACCTCACTTCTTACCTGGCTACACTATTTTGGGACTTCTCTCACTGACCTCTCCATTATGCCCCCCCAAGTTGGGTTCCCTTGGGGAGAAAGTCCATAAAATTGTTTTGAATGACATCAGTAGAGCATGTTAAGGTGCATAGGAAGTACTGTGATGATCTCAAATACCCAAATGGATCACTGATCTCAACAAATTTAGAGATCTCCTTCAGTAATGGGGATTGTGATCCATTTATGCCTGCCTATGATGTGAGAGTGTTTTCCATGTCCTCTCATAAATTCAATCCTGGAGATCTATTCAACATACCAGTGATGCTCCTCAGTTCCCCTTGATATCACAAGTACATCAGTTGCTGGGGGGGGGGGAGCTAGGTGGCACAGTGGATAGAACACTGGCCCTGGATTCAGGAGGACCTGAGTTCAAATTTGACCTCAGACACTTGACATATACTAGCTGTGTGACCCTGGGTAAGTCACTTAACCCCAATTGCCTCACCAAAAATAAACCAAACAAGTACATCAGTGAAGCACATAAATCATCCAACAATTATTCCTCACTCATGAAAGATAATCATGGATTCTCAAGGGACTGACGAGTGAGTTTTCTTCTCTCCATCTAGCTTTAGTTCCTCAAACTTTATACATGGTTTGTGTTCTGGGCCTCAGTTACAATCTTAGGTATCAATAAAAAAGATATTTAAAAACAATTATAGATGTAAAAGTAATACGCCCAGAAGGGCAGCCCCATAATCAAAAATCCTCTAATCACAAGTAAAATGAAACATAACTTTCCCAAGATATCTTTCTAATACTTGTCAGTTCAGACATGGGCAATATAAATTTGGAGATATTAACCCTAATCTCTATGGTGCAACAATAATATTGATTACAGTAGGATATTTTTATAACAAACTCCTAGGGAAATATTCAGTCCCTTTCAAATTTCTTCTAGTGAACTCCTAGCTCCCTATTAAACAAATTCAAGCCAATTGCCAAGGTTTATTCTATATGATGATTCTACCCTATCTCTGTTTTGGCTTTGACACAGTAAACAATTCCTTCTACCTTCTCAAAATCTCTGTAGTGTACTTTCCTGACCTATCTCTCTGACGTTTTGTCAGGCATCTCTTTCAAACATGCTTTATGTCTATTCCCTCTACAGTCTCTATAATCCCTCAGGGCTCCTAAGATTTTCCCTTTGTACTTTGTCCATAACAGATCTTACTTGTTTCCATTGTAGCCAATGGCTACTTTTATGATGGTGTCTATAAAAATCTAACTTTCTATTTTTACTCTGATATTTCACTTTTTTCAACCTTGTAGTTACTCTCCTCAATCTATAACTGAAAAGGACCTTAGAGACCCATCTAGTCTGATCCCCTCATTTTATAGATAAGGAAACTGAGGCCCAGGGAATTTAAATCACTTGCTCAGGATCATAGAGGTAGCAAGTGTCAGACACAGGATTTGAACCTAGGTCCCCTGATTTCAGGGTTGGCATTCTTTCCTTTAACCATGTTCTCGATTAGACTATTGAAAGGTAGCTTGATATAGTGAAAAGCATGCTAAATTTGGCATCAGATGATGCGAGTTCTAAACTTATGAACCAATAACCTTTGTTACTTAATTTTATCTGGGTAGAAGTAAATTTGCTCTACACATTTCATTAGATTATTGCAAAGATAAAAGGGAATTTATATGGTGATGTTCTGTAACTATAAAAGAACTATACACATTATATACATTTTTATCAGCTGTAATTATTATGTAAGTTAATGGCACTTGGCTTTCCAGTTAACAACATTCTTCTCACAAATGTTCCTGTTGGAGACATTGTTCTCTCCTATTAATTCCTGTAAATAGTCACATGAGATATTTGAAAGAGACCTTAAGTGAATGAAAATTGTTTTAGCTCTCATTTCAATATTTCTTACTTGTGTGCCCATGGACAAGACACTTAACATTTTGAGGGTCTCAGCTTCATCTGTAAAATGAGGGAGAATATCTCTAAAGCCCCATCCAGCCCTAAATCCCAGGAGCCCATGATCTCTCCTCCCTAGCAAATATTCACTACTTAAGAGATGTTTGTTGAATTGAATTGAATCTTGAATATCTCTGTCTTCTCACCACTTAATATGGATGTGGTTTCCTCCAGAATATCTCTCAATCTGTAGATGTTCTCCATACCCACAGATGAATGTTTTCTTTTGAAATTAAATCATCTTACACCAGTATCTCCCCACCAGATTCTCTGACAAGCAATGCACAATCCTCCTTCCAAAATATTTCCTCTCAAAGATTCAACTGCATCAAGTCTCTATTTCTGATCCCTGTACAGCCTTTCTCATGGTTTCCATGAGTTTTTCTCACTTAAAGAAATCCCAGAATCTCAAATTTGGAAAGCACCCAAGAGGCTACATAGACTATCCCTCTAAATCAGATCCAACAAGAGGTCATCGGCCTCTTTATGAAGACTACTAGTGAGAGGTTATTTACCACTCATAAGATTGTTGTGAGGAAAGTATTTTACAAACCCTGAAACACCATAGACTTGTGAACTATTACTCTCTGAGACAAAAGCACTCAGTTATTAGACCACTCTTACTGTTGAGAATATTTCCTAGTATTGAACTGAAATCTTCCTCCTTGTAATTTCCATGCTTTGGCTCTAATTCTATTTTCCACAGCCAAACATAACAAGTTTAGTCATTCATCCACACAAAAATCCCTTAAATCTCTCATGATGGCTATTTTGTATCCCCAATGTCTTCCTTTCTCTGGGTTAAATACCCTCAGTTCTGTCAAACAGTCTTGAAAATCCCTTTGCCATCTTAATTTCCTTGATTTGCTTGTCTTCTAATTTGTCTCTTCTGGTATATGGCAACAGGAATTAGATGTATGATTTGAGATGTGTTCTAATTAGGGTGTATCACATCCACTTCCCTCCCACTGGACACTATGGTACCATTTGTTTTTGTTTTGACTTTTCCTTTGGCTAGCATACCATATTGTTGACTCATATTGAACTTTCAGTCCATTAGGATCACTACAGATTTGGACTCAGGTCTTCCTGATGTCAGGCCCCATAAGCCACATAGCTTTCCGACAATAACACAACTAGATAGTGCCTTTGCAAGATTCAAACTTAGGTATTCCTGACTCCAAATCTATCCCTCTATCCACCATTCCACCTTATTCCCTTTCTAAGGGCTCACAAACAATACTCTGAATAATCTGTTCTGGAATCTTACCAAGAATTGATATGAGGTTCACAGACCTATAACTTAAGTATTTACTTTCTTCTCCATTTTGAAACAAGGTCTTAAAGACAGTTATTTCTCACTGCCCTGCTCATGCATCTATACCTACTCTCATCTAGTCCTACCTCATCTAGTGTCACCTTCATTTCATTCTATTTTAATTTTTTAATTTATTTTATTTTTAATTTAAGGAACAAAACAAACATTTCCATAACAGTTTAATAAAAAAAAGATGATTGCATATGAAACTGCATTATGTAAAACTTGCTGCTCCTTTTAAATATATAATAGTTACCATGTAAATTTCTTTTTTTTTCCTGTTTCTTTTTCTTCCTTCAATATACCATGCCTCACATATCTGAGTTACACACTGTTTCAAAAGATTATCCTACTTCTTGAATGATGCTACTTCTAATTTGAGTCAGTGATACAGAAATGTATCACTTTTGAAGAATCTAGACATGCTTCCATAGAAGAAAATCTTGAGGGTTAGAAGATGATAAGGGGAGAGATGCACAAGCTGTCTTTGAGTATTGATATACTCATACATACATACATATGATATACAGTCATAGATTTAAAATTGAATGGGACCATAGAAATCATTTAGATTTAACAAGAAAAGTTAAGTAATTTGACCAAAGTTACATAAGTTGTAAGAATCAGAACCAGGATTCAAATTCAGATCCTCCGTCTCCAATTCCAGTATTCCTTCCACCACACTATCCAAAAAGTTATCATATAGGGGAAAGATTAGTCTGAATTTGGAACCAAAAGAATAACTATGAAATAATTGTAGAAATTTTGATGAGGCCAATGTAGGATTCAAGTAAATAAAAACTTCCTAAAACTTGGAATTACCCAAAAGGGAAATGGCTGCTTCTAGAAGTGGTTTGCTCCCCGTCATTAGAGATCTTCACAAAGAAGCAAGATGAGGGCTTTTGAGCACGATGCCATGAGAATTCTTGTTTTCAAATGGTTTACAACAAATGGCCTCTGAGGTCTCCTCTAATTCTGAGATTATATGACTCCCATTACTGATCCCCAGGGCCATCTTGCTCTCTCATTTAGCTGCTTAATTATTCATAGCTGAGTCCTTAAAAAATTCTTTGGTCACTGACTCCCAGCATGCTTTAAAAAAAATTCTGCACCAAATACACAATGATTAGTCATGGGAAGGATAAGGGAATTGAGAGGCCAAGGTAAGCCCCTTTTTTTTCCTCCACATAAAAACATGATAGCCAGGGAAAGCTACCTCTGCATTCAAAGAAAGAAGATGTAAAACTAAATTATACATTTAGAGTCAGAGGACTTTAGATTTAATCCAAAATCCTGCTACTCTGGACAAATTGCTGTGCCTTTCTGGGCCTCAGTTTCCTTATCTCCAAAATGAGGAGCGTAGAACATCTGACTCCTAGGCTAGAACTCATTCTACCATTCTGTGCCATATCTGGCCAACTTAGCTCTAAAATGTGTAGCTTGAAATGTTAATTGTCTCCTGCTTTTCACCCCAGGGGATGGGATTTTGTCAGGGGAAGCATTTGTGGCACCTTTAACCTGGAAAGCATATCAGTCCACTTGGCCACTTCAGGGGGAAAAGTGTCCATGCATAAACGTCAAATATCAATCACCAGCCATGGCAACTCTTGCTACAAATAAACGCCCTCCATCATGAAAAGGCCCCACTGTCTTTTCATTCAGTGCAGGCCTTTGTCTAATAATAGAGTTGTTTCTTCTCATTGAACTTTTCTCGTGTTGTTATTACTGTGCATTGTAATTAAACATTCTTCCTGTCTCTGCTTGGCAGCTGTCACTGTGTTCTGAGAAACCATTCATAACCCTATGCAGTATTAACCTATTCCTCTATTATACAGAAAGCTACTTCATGTAAAAAAAAAAATCAGATATACATCTTGAAAGAGCTTCCCATTTATTCAGATTATACTGGGTATTAATTGGCAAATTAGGCAGGTGAAGGGGCGGGGATTTCTTTAAGTCACTGGACCTCCATGAGGCTGAGATGAACAAGTGTGATCAGTGTTCTACTTGAGTTATATTGGGCTCCTGTGTTAACTTCAACATAGCTTAGGAGCCTTCGTCTCACTGAATATTCATGGGCCGTGTATGATACAGACACTGAACCCAATTTAGTAAATGAATACTTGTAATTTCCACCAAGGGCCCGCTGAGAGATTATTATGCAGATTTATGAAGGAATATTGTTGAAGCAATTCTTGGCTCTGTCTCCAGTCACTGAGGACCAAAAGTATGTAAACCTCGAATAATTTCAGACTTATTTACAGTGAGGACTTTTCATCCTTTGAACTTTTCTGATGTGACTTCTCCATCTCTGCTTTGTCTCTAATATTCTTGTCTCTATTCTTGCCCTTGAGCAAAGAGCCAGCATCACACCACGGGAGAGTGCTGCCAAGCAGCTCCCGACAATATCCTGGCTGCCATAATGCCCGCAATCTGTTCCCGATCCTGTCCCTGCAAAATCTCATTAAAGGCAAAAAAGGATGCATGGACACAAGCATGCAGGTACATGGCCTGGCAGGCACCAGGCTCATGGAGAGGCTCCCCTTGCTCAGGGGCCTCCTGGTGACTTCAAAGAAATCTGAGCATGTATTGGAGAAGATCTGTGCTCAGAAAGTACTACCCAGTATCAACTGCAGAAACAACACTGTATAAAATTAATGCCCTCTATTCCCCCCCCCCACCTCCCATGACCATTCCCCTTGGGTGTCATTCAGCATACCTGTCCAGACCCTTAACAAGTCAATTTTCTCCACACCTGAATGAAGCATCACAGTAACTCAGGCTAGTTTTTTTTTGTTTTTTTAATGTAGCAACTCCAGTGCCAAGTTTGAAAATTGTTTGTTCCTTAGGTCTTCTTATACACCCTAGATTTTGAGATATCACTGTAACACATGCAACTTGACATTGAAAACCAAGTACCTTGAAGCCATGAGAACAAAATGACCAGGCATTCCATGTAAGTGAATATCACTAATTCGCTGCTGGCTGTGCTGTGATTTGCTGTGATCGTATACAACTGATCTAAAAAAATCCTTGGAATTATTCAATAAAATTATTCCATTTGTTCTTATCTTTTGACCCAGGATTTTCTCTCTTGGGTTTTACCTGCAGGGAGGTCAATGATAGCAAGGAAAGGCAAAATGTTCACCAATATTTATAGCAGCATCATTGGCAAGAACAAAAAGTGAGAAGCAACATATAAGCATCATGATGAAAAAATGACTTAATATACAGCTTCAGGAATACAATGGAACACTATTGTACTTTGAGGAATAATAGATATAAAGAATTTGGAGAAACATAGAAAGACTTGTATGAAGCAATTCAGAGCAACAAAAGCAGGGCAAAAAGAGCAATCTATATACAATGGAAATAAAAACATTAAAACTCAGGCCAAAGTCCTTGATACTATACTATCTGGGTTAAAACACATATCCTTCCTTTTAGCTAAAAACATACATCCTGCCTTACAACTCCCCATAAAGCATTTCCTGATTCCCCTCCTCCAGCTAATACCCTCCCTGCCAAATTACCTTTTACTTATTTTGTACACACATATATGTGTGTAAATATACATACATATGTTATATATATCATAAAACATATTACATATATCATTATATAAAGGATTCAATAATCACATGTGTAATATATGTGTGTTGTCTCTCCCAATAGACTATAAACTCCTTGAAGTCAGGAACTGATTCATTTTAATCTGTCTAGCCCCACAGCCTAGCACATGTCTAGAACATGTCTAGTAGGTACTTGGTAAATATTTCTTAGTTGATTGTTAATAAACAGTATTCTACAGAGATAGAAAGTAATACATATTACCAATCCCAGTCACTGCTTTAGGTTGTTCTATTTACATAGGTTGGAGCGATGTGCTTATCTGTGGTGTTTAGGTATTTGTTTAGAAGTGCTTGTTGGAAAAAAAAAATAAAAAATAAAAAATAAAAAATAAAAAATAAAAAAAAAAGAAGTGCTTGTTGGGTTATGCTGTATACACATGTATATATGTATGTGTGTTCATGTATATGTACACATGTGTACACATGGGTATATGTGCACATATAAATAGGTATATTATATATTAATTTTCGGGAATATTTGCCTGTATGTGAATGCATGTATGTGTATGCATACATACACACACACACCCCAAGTAATCTTTTTAAATCACCCCTGCTATGGCTCCCTATGGTGACTGCTGAACTTACTTATCTCTATATTTATCCACTTTACCCATGATGACCCTTTGGGGATATGACTGAGCTTTGCTGGGCCTCAGTTTCAATTGCCAAATGAACATGAAAATAAGAATAGCTAGATGTCATATTATGTTTTTAAGGTTTGCAAAGCACTTTACATTTTTAGGTAGTCTCTGATTAGTGTCAATAATAAATCCTGTGGAATGGTCCCATTATTTAAATTTTTGCTATACATTTCCATTGGGTTAAAACCAATGACCATGCTTTACATAGTCAGAACTTCAAAGACTTTGAATTCAAAGATCTTTGACCACTTCATAGGATTCATCATTCTCACTAACTTGGACCTAGCTGAATTATTATTCCCATTTTGCCAATAAGGAAATTGAGGCAAAAAACAGTTAAGTGATTTGCCCAGGCTCACACAGCTAGTTTTTAACTCTGGTCTTCCTAATTCCAAGTTTTCTGTTGTATGTACTATGACACCCAAATTTCCAGGATTATATGCTACCCACTTCATATCATTGTTGTGAGGATCAAATGACATTACATGTGGAAGTGTTTTGTCATTAGGAAAGAAATCCCATATTTGTAGCACTTGTAAGTTTTAGGGCTAAGAGGAATCATGGCATTGGCTAAGTGGATGGAAAACCAGACTTAAAATCTGGAAGACTTGGGTTCAAGGTCTGCTTTTGATACATAATAGTGGTATGATTGTGAGCAATTTACTTAACATCAGTATCCCAAGGAAACTCTTAAAGTCTCAGTTATAAAATATTTTCTGAATTACAGTGACTACGATGGAGGGAGTTTCCACACTAGGAAGCCCTTCCCAGGTCTGGACAACTTTTTAAAGACAATACTGTATAGGCGCAGCTAGGTGGCACAGTGGATAGTGCACCGGCCCTGGAGTCAGGAGGACCTGAGTTCAAATCCAGCCTCAGACACTTGACACTTACTAGCTGTGTGACCCTGGGCGAGTCACTTAACCCCAATTGCCTCACAAAAAGGACAATACTATATTAATTTAATGTATAATTCCGATAAAATGCAATCTTCTTAAGGGAATGTGATTGTATTTTCTTTTATCTTTCATCCCCAGTGCCTACCACAATGCCTTACAAATAGCAGTCTTTAAATAAATGTTTATTGGGCTCCATTAGATTGAATTGGATTGGGTTGTATTGGTTGGAACTGAACTTAACTGGGCTAGATTTATGCTATTATCAGGGAAGCAGGATTTGAAATGAATGTATGACTGTGGGGACTTGTGTCTCACTCAGGTGCCAAATTCACTGAAGCAGTTCATTAGCAGTCCTAATGTAATATTTCTCAGGGAGTCAGCTGAAGACCCTGAGGGTTAAAGAGAAATTCCCAAAGGGGTCAAAGACCAGAGACACAAGATACCTGAAAATAATTGTTAGGAAAATCTTTCTTAAAGGTTCTTTCCCAGTCCTCTGGTCTTAGAGGCAATATGGCATAGTTCATAGGTCATTGTATTAGGAGAGTGGAAAGATCTAGGTTTAAATCCCTTCTCTGACACTTATTACTTTGAGAGACCTTTGGCAAATAATTTGACCTCTCTATTGCTTAGTTCCTCCATCTCTAACATGAGGGAATTGGACTGAGTGTTCTCAAAGGTCTTTTCTGGCTCTAAATCTATGATCCAATGAACTTTGCCTTTCTTTCTCTGTCCCTTCCTTCCCCCTGCTATTTTCTGATAGCATATGCAAGTTGAAAATTGGAGAGATATTCCTACTTAATAGAAATTCTACTATACTTTTTAAAGGGGTCCAAGAGCTGAGACCAGTGGGCCTTGAAGAAGATCTTAGAGACATTATGTGATTTTTAAAAAGTGTATGGAACTCCTGATATAATTTCTCATTCTTCTGCAGCTCAGGTTAGTCAGACATGGAACTGGATATACCAAGGTATAGATCTTACACATTCATCAGCAATAATTCATTGAATTGAATCTTCATGGTAGTACTGGGTCTGAAGTCAGGAAGACTTATCTTCCTGAGTTTAAATCTGGTCTCAGACACTTACTAGCTGTATGACCCTAGGCAAGTCACTTAACCATGTTTGCCTCAGTTTCCTCATCTGTCAAATGAGCTGGAGAAGGAAATGGCAAAGCACTCCAGTATCTTTGCCAAGAAAACCCCATAATGGGGCCATGAAGAGTCAGATATGACTGAACAACAGCAATAAGTCTATACTTTAAGCTTTTCCAACTCAGAATCTTAGACTTTAAACCTTAGAGATCAACTATGGCACTGACCAAGATCTAATAAGTATACTTTCAGCATATTCAGTTATATGCCCTAAGGGTAGGGGAGTGGCAACTTTATTGAGTTCTATTTTAGACATGTTGAGTTTGTGCTATCTATACAATAGTCCAAGTGGAAATAAAGGGATCATTGATTTTAGAGTTGCAAGGGACTTTGGATCACATTAACTGCCCCCCTCATTTTCTAGATAAGGAAACTAACACAAAGAGATCAATTGACTTGTCAGGGACACACAGCTAGTAAGTATATGTCTGAAACTAGGTCTACCCAACTAAAAATCCAGTGCCCAATCTACTCTACATTGCAACCTTGGAAATATCAGTATCCTTGCATAACCTATGTCAATCTTTTGACTTTTCTTTGATTGACACTCTATCATACTCCTAACACCACCTCTTCCCAAACATTTCTTTTCTCCTCAAGTCATTGAAGGGAACCATACCATTCCCTCCTCCTTCTCTCTCAATGGCAGGCATCCTCTTCAACATTTTTAAAAAGAGAAGTCATCTATCGTGGCCTCACTCTTTTCCACTTATTTTATATTGCAATATCTCTCTACATTAAGACCAATTTCTCTCTTCTTTACTTTTTCCCAGGGGCTTTGCTGTCGTGATTGGTGAGAACCCAATGTGACTACCCACTACTCCCATACTATCTGACAATACTTTACTAGGGTCATCTTTCTGCCATGCATTCCCCATTTATGCCTCTTTTTTTTTTTTCTGAGAAGATTAACTGAATCAACACTACTAAAGGATATGCCAATTTATAGTCCTAAGATTCCACTCATCATCCCTGGTACTTCCCAGATCAAAACACTCTTTCCTAATTACTGCTGTCCTTCTTGTCTTGTCTGTCCTTCAAGTCCTATCTCTGACACTTGTCAGCCATGGAATTGACTAGCAAGTCATTTTAATCTTCTATTATCTCATCTGTAAAATGTGGATAATGACTGTTTTACCTACCTTATAGAGTTTCTTTGTGATGCAAATGAGATAATACATGCAAAATATTCTGTTATACAAATACGTGTTATTATTTTTGGTCATATCGATTCCCAAGGAATAGATTTAGGATTGTAGAAATGAGGGGCAGCTAGGTGGCTCAGCAGATAAAAAACTGGCCCTGGATTTAGGAGGACCTGAGTTCAAATCCGGCCTCAGACACTTGACACTTACTAGACTAGCTGTGTAACCCTGGGCAAGTCACTTAACCCTCATTGCCTCACAAAAAAAAAAAAAAAGAATGTAGAAATGAAATAAACACTTCCCATAAAAGGTCAGCTTTATACAGTTCCTTCTTCAAACAATTATCGATGTCTTTCTGTTTTTTTTCCTATTTTGTTTTAAATAGAAAGTACAATTTGGTTCCATATATTGTAAAAAGTCGCTGTTTCACATTTCTTTTCTACCCCACCCTATAGCATCACCTTTCAAGAGGTAGAAGAAAGCATTATTGAGTTTTGTCCAAGATGGATAGGCACAGGAACCAAGGTTCTCATTTGCGTTCTTTCAGTGATAGAGATACCAAAAGAGTTGTCTTGATATTCTCAGTGTCTTGTGAGTTAAAGAATTAAACAATCCTCTCTGCTCTTTTTTTCCTTTTTTTTTTACAATACAATTTAAAAACTTATAAGTGGATATCAAAATGATCAAACTTAGTGATTATTTATTTTTAAAGTGCATAAAGTATCATGATGCTCTTTCATGTACTCCTTCCAAGTCCTCATCAGAATTCTTTGCCCATTCATTCTTTTGTGTAAATATATATTCACTGATATCTTTTGTTTTTATGTCATCTACATTTCCCAACTTATTTTCTCCTTCTGTGCCAGAGATCCAATGTATAACAAAGAATAAAAAAGAGGTTAAAATATTTCAGCAAAACTAACATATCAAAAATATTTGTCATTTGCCCTGCTCAATATCTATAGTTCCCTACCTCTGCAATGACATAAGAGAAGGTGCCTTTTCATATTTCTTCCTTGAGGCTAGGTTTGGGCATTATAATTTCTCAGTATTCAGTTGCAATTATTTGACATTTACATTGTTGTTGTCATTACGTACATCGTTTTCCCTCTTCTTTTGCATATTTTACTTTGCACTAGTTCACATTTTCCTATTCTTGTCTGTATTCATCAGATTTATCATTTATTACTACACAGTAAAATCACATTATATTAATGTTCTAAACTTGTTTAGCCATTCACCAATCATTGATGGTCCATTCTTAGTTACTTGTCCTTATGCCACTACAGTTAGTGGTTAGTTTGTATTCTATTCTTCTGTTTCTGCTTTGCTTTAGTTTATACATGTCTTTCATATATATTTCTCACATTGTTTATCTATATTATAATATAGTATTCCATCTGTATTCCATTATGGTAATCTATTACTTTACAATATTCCCTCTGTTTTCTTTTGATTTTTAGACTGAGGACATTATGGCTTGGTAATATTCAACTCAATTCAACAAATAGTTATTAAACACCTATTGTGTACAAGATATTGTGCTGGGAATAGTGGAATAAATTCAAAGATTTAAAAAAAATTATATGTTTCCTGTCCTGGATAGTGAAATCCTACAAGGTATCTTTGGATAGCCGTCCTTTTATCCACATTTGATATTTTGGTACCCTTGTGGATATATTAACTTCACAGGTAATTTTTTTGGATGCAGGAGTGCCCCAAAGAAATCAATTCTGCACAGCTCCACTTGTGAATAATGATCAGACTTACAGGTACACAGGAAAAACATGGTTCATTAAAAAAATATATCTTCTATTGCAAATTCTTCCAATACACTCCAAAGCATGCCCTGGGTCAGGAGTGGCAAACACACAGGGACTGCCAGCATCCTGTAATATTCCTGAGTGCAGGTGAAGCACATTAAAATCTAATTGGGAAACATTTAACAAGAGAAACAAAAATGCAATAGAACATAGATAATGTTATTGTGTGGTTTTCTAAGTCAATATGTGGCCAAAGGGATCCTTAAAGTGTAGTTTAGCAATCCCGATTTCTATGTGAGTTTGGTATGATTGCCCTAAGCTCCCAAAGTGTGTCATATTGTCTTTCAGCCACCTGAGACACTCATGCCATGTCAACAAATATAGAGACAGAAGAAAAATAAATACCCTTGCATTTTATTTTTTTATCCTCATTACGGTTTTGGGCTGTTTTTCTCCTTCTGTTAGAACAAAAGTCTTTTCTTGTCTTAGGTTCATCCACATCCACCACCACTTCAACATACAAACATATACACACACATACACACACACACACACACACACACAAACACACACAGCGACTTGTAAGTATTGTATGTAGATTGACAGGTGACCTTATGGGAATTTTAAGGGAAGGTAGTCAACTGATCCCTGTTCTTTTTGAAGCAGCCTCCATCAAGAACATATCCAATAAAAAAGTAAGGGAGAAAGTCATCTTCTTTTCAATTTTTACAGCCTATTTGTTCCATAGTGCACACTTGGCCCTCCCAAGTCCAATTATGGAGGCAGTGGTGATGGGTTTCACACTCACAGAACTCATTCCAAAGGGATTCCAAATGCTTTCCAAATGTAGCGAACTACTGGATAGATTAGATCCATCAGAGACTCTTTGCTGACCCAGGGAAAGGCAATGATGCCTAGAAGAGGTTTAGAAAACTGCGCAAAGAAAGACAAACTATCAGGAAGGACAGACAGAAGCAGAGAAGAAATAGTTAATGGAAGCAGGGATAGATACCATGCAGAGATAATATATAACAAATGAATAGCAAAGAAACTGAGCATTTGGAATGAAGAGAAAGGGCTGCGTATGTTATTTTTCAAAATGAAGAAAACAGAAAATAGCAAAGAGAATAGTAGAGAAAAAAAGTGATAGCTGAGAATGAAAATTGATGCAGAGTTTATGTGTTAAAGGAAATTGTGTCTGAGTGATTGGCAGAAAGGGGGAGAAAAGTAGGAAGAAAAAATGCAGGTAACTTTTTAGTTTGTGACTTTGGGGGATTTGTATTTCTTTTAAATGCATTTTCCCATTACCTCCAAACATTGAAATAAGGAGGACACATGAAGGAAGGTTGTGCTGTCTATTTAGATATAATAAATTTCCCATCATTTTGGACCCTACCACTTGGAATTTCTCATAGTTTCTGCAAAGGCTGAGTTGAAGGCTACCATTTTGTTAGCTACAGGAAAAAATGTAATTTCTAGGCAATATAAATATTTAAACAAGATAACTAGGAGGATATCTGCCCTACCTTTCTCATTTTCTGGTATGTATGTGTGTGTGTGTGTGTGTGTGTGTGTGTGTGTGTGTGTGTGTGTGTATGTATGTGCACTTGTTAGAATGGCAGAGAATTTCTGGTAATGTACCATTCTGTACACATTTATTGAGTTTCTGCTATTTGCTAGGCGTCATGCTTTGTTCTGAGGATAACAAACTATTCCTGACCTCAGAGAGCTTAAACTCCACCAGCAGACAGCAGATAATTCTTATTTCACAATAGAGCAATGGTCTACTAGTTGTTAGCAAGTTACTTCATTCTCTAGGTCTCAGGGTCCCCACATTTCTAATGGAGACCATCATACTCATCTCATAGGAGTCGTGTTAGGACCCAATAGGCAGTGTCTGCCTTTGAGGCACATTATAATCTTAAAGCACTAAGGAAATGTAATTATTATTAAGGGCTATGCAGAGTTAGAAAAGACTCCAAGAAGAGCTATACTTACAGAGTTGGAAGGCAGGTAAAGAGAAGGAAAAGGTGGAAAGTTATTTTCCTGCTCCATTTAAATTTTAATGCTACTTCCCTTTATCCTCAAAAAGGAGTCATAGATTTCTGGCTAGGATGTTAGAGGTGATCTAATAAAATTCCTTGATTTTACCAGAAACAAAACTAAGACACAGAGTGGTTAAGTGACTGGTCCAAATAACACAGATACAAAGTTGTTGGATCCCAAGACAAAGAGGTTTGTCTGAGAGGTGAGGTTTAAGCCCAACTCCTGGTATAGATGAAGCCATTTCTATTGTCGATTTCTTTCATAAAAAATCACAAGTTCAATTACATAATACATACTTAGTCTACAAGTATGTGTCTACCAGGAAAAAATATATATGTATATGTAAGTAGTTAGGGCTCACTGATATTTTATTAGGATCATTGAGGGTTTGGAAGGTGAGGTGCAGTGGAAGGTCGCAGGAGCCTCATCCATAAAATCAGGAAATTTGAACTCTTTCAGCCCTAAAGTTCTGAGATTAATCTTTTTTTTTCTTTTTTCTGTTTAGAATTTTATTTTCCAAATTACATGTAAAAACAAATTTTGACATCATTTTTTTTAAACTTTGCGTTCTACCTTCTCTTCCTCCCTCCCTTCCAATCCCCCATCCCCATTAACTCAAGCAATTCAATATGTTATAAATGAGTAGTCATGTAAAACATCTCCACTTTAGCTAGGTTGTGGGAGAAAAGAGATAAAAACAAAACTTCAGATTAAGTAATTGTGCTGGACTCTCCTTACAGCCCAACATGTCCCCCCTCTAAACTGTCTTTGACTGGAAAATAATCTCAGCTCATCTTTTTTTTTTCTCTGAGATTAATCTATGAGACTTGAATGATATTAATGATTAGTGATTAGATGTTTGATGGGTGGAGCTGCCAAGCTAATCTTACCTCATCACTCCCACTCTTATTTCATAACCCCTGAACACAATCCTATTTCATGTGAAGAAAGCATGTCTCCTCTCTTTCTTCTCTGGGAAGCCATCCTTGATTCTATCTAGGTAAAAATATCTCTCTTCCTCCAGTCATTTCTTTAGAGCAATTTCTCTGGGTTTCTTCCTTGCACTGTACTTATCTGTACATGCAGTAAGTTTGCAGTAAAAGCTAAATTCCTTAAGGGCAAAGATCATATTTATTTCACTGTTTCTTTCTCCCAAGATAGCACCTTGACCATTATAAGCTTTTGATAAATGTTTATTGAGTTTGTTAATAAGAGTTTGAATAGTAATAACAAACAACAATAATAGTTATAATAACTAACATTTATATACTGCTTTTAGATTCACAAAGTGATTTATATACATTGACTCATTTCATCTTACAATAGCCCATTTCATAGATAAGAAAACAGAAGCAGGGACAGGCTGTTTCAAAGGAAGGATCTGAATCTAGGTCCTCCTTCTAGGGCTCTGTCTACCACAGCACACTCTTCTGGAACAAATACATTCAGCCAAGCATCAGAATTAGATAAACATTACGTAGAAGATGGAGCTGCTATGGCTTATATCAGCTGATCAATCAACAAATATTATCAAGGGTCTATTATGTGCCAGGCATTGTGCTACACAATGAGGAGTTTAAAGGCAAAAGTGAAAGAGGTGATACAGTAGCAGTAAGACAACTTGTACTCACATAAATAGCAAACACTTAGCACATTAATTGCTATTTAGCCATTTTTTTCAGTTGTATCCAACATTTTGTGACCCTATTTGGGGTTTTCTTGGCAAAGAACCTGGAGTGCTTTGCCATTTCCTTCTCCAGCTCATTTTATAGATGAGGAAAGTGAGACAAACAAGATGAAGTGACTTGCCCAGGGTCACACAGTTAGTATCTGAAGTTAGGTTTGAACTCAGGTTTTCCTGATTCCAGGACCAGTGCTCTATTCACTGTATTACCTAGCTGCCCTCATTTATTACAGTACCTGGTGCATAGATGCAGATTACTAAGTTATTGGTAATTGAAAATATAGGGAGGGGACTGAACCTATGATTTCATTGATATACCGAACTCCTAGGTGAAGGAAATCCTGCTACCTATGTATATGTGAAATAAACTTATCCATAGTCAAATAACTAGGTAGCAGAAGAAACAGGATTCGAACTCAGGTCCTCTGACTCCAAATCCAGCCTTCTGACTTGTCAGTGGATTTGAAAATAGCCCAGCCCTACCATCAAAGATAACTGTGGCTCCGCTGTGGCCACGATTCTCCCTTCTCCCTCTGCCTGCTCTCATATTATTGTTACAGTGGTGACTTTCCCGGTAGGAATTGAAGGTGGGGGAGGGGAGGAGTATCCTTACAGCAACTTGGCCTCGGGATGCCAGCCAGCATCTTAAGACAAGAGAGCTATGCTGGGGCTTTCAGGCTTTTGCAGAGTCACCTAAGGTGAAGTCAGATGATTCAGCTCTTTTCTTGGCTGCCTTTCCCTCAGAGTCTGTGCACAGACATTCACCCTTGACAAAGCTCTCCCCTTCCAAGATTCCAAGCAGCCCCCTACCCTACACCACCCCCTCACCCCTTCCCCCAAGCAGAGAGCTGCTTGGATTCCTGCTTCATAATAGGTTATATGGCTGACTGTCTCAGCATAAGTATGTTTCCATCCTATTCAGCTCCTTAGATTTCTAATACAGCAAAATTTACCAGGCAGATTGTTGAAATGAACTGCCATCTCTGTCCAACTGTTTGGAATGGGTCTCTCTCCCTGCTTGACTGGAGGCACATGGCTGTCCTGAGGTTTGGCAAAAAGCCTTATAAAAGGGGGCCAAGTTTCTATTTCTTTGACTAGCAGTGGTCCATTTGGATATCCCCCTCCCCTCTCCTTGCCTCAATCAGGAGGGGAATGATGCTGATGAAACAATCTCCCATGAATAGACCAACATACAAATAGGGACTGGATATTTTATAGATATTTCGCCTTGCCACCAGGGGCAAAAAGTGGGAACCCAGTAATCTTGACAATCATTCTCTAAGCCTGTTTAGCCAGGCAATACAAGTGATCTGTTTGGCATTCTCAATAGCCTTGTTCAGCAACCACTATATTTAATGGAGATTTTTGCTTTCTTCATCCAAGAAAGTCCAACTCTAAAACAAACCAAGTGATCTTCACATGGACCTTAAAAACACTGATATCCTTTGAGCAACATGGTGTGACACAGTGGAGAATGTGCTAGACTTGGAGTTATGAAGAGGAGAGTTTGAATGCTGCTCCTCTTATTTAATAGATGTATGCCCATGTTTAAGTTACTATACCTCTCTTTGTCAGAGGTTCACATCTTTAAAAGGGGCAGACAGGTGGTGAACCTGGCCCTGGAGTCAAGAGGACATGAGTTCAAATCTCACCTTAGACACTTAGTAGTTGTGTGACCATAGGCAAGTCACTTAATCCCAAATGCCTTAAACCTGTGTGGCCATCTCTACTCATCCTGAGATAGATATAGATGATATAGATATAGATATAGATATAGATATAGATATAGATATAGATATAGATATAGATATAGATATAGATATAGATATAGATATAGATATAGATATGTATGTGTGTATGTATGTATATTCATAGATGTGTGTGTATATGTGTATGTGTGTATATATGTATAAGTGTATGTGTGTATATATGTATATGTGTATATGTGTGTGTATATATATCTTACCTCTGGACCCAGATGCCTCTGGAGGATAGTAAGTTTGGTGACCTTGCACAGCCCTCCCTCACTTGAATTCAATTCAGTACCAGTTATGATGTCACCTCGATGTCTTGGTCCTCTTGGAGAATGAAGGACAAACAACAACAACATATTTAAAAGGGGAATAATAATATACACTGAGCCTTCTTCAAAGGATTATTGTGAGGCTCGAATGATATGTTTATACTTTACAAAATGGCAAAGAACTAGAAATTTGAGGAGATGCCCATCAACTGAGGAATGGCTGAACAAGTTGGGTATACAACTATGATAGAATACTTTTTGCTATAAGAAATGATGATCATGATGGTTTCAGAAAAACCTGGGCAGACTTACATTAACTGATGTGAAGTGAAGTGAGCAGAACTAGGAGAAAATTGTACATAGTAACTGCAACATTGTGTGATGATCCACTGTGAATGACTTAGCTATTTGCAACAATACAATGATCTAAGATAATTCCAAAGGACTTATGATAAAAAATGCTATCAACCTCCAGAAAAAGAACTGATAGAGTCTAAATGCAAATCAAAACATACTTTTAAAAAAACTTTCATTATGTTTCTTGTTTTGGGTTTGGGGTCTTGTTTTTGGTTTGCTTTTGCTTTTGGTTTGTGTTTACTTTTCAAACATGGCTAACATGGAAATATATTTTTCATGTCTGCACATGTATAGTCTATATCAAATTGCTTGCTTTCTCAGGGAGGGAAAGAATTTAGAACTCAAAAATTTTAAAAATTAATATCAAAAATTATTTTACATATAATTAGAAATAATAAAATATAAATAAGAAACAAAATGGAATGGGCTAATATAGTATGCTATCATTATGAGTGTGGTTGATAGAGAACAGATCTTGAAGCCAGAGAGACCTGAGTTCATCATCTTCCTCAGCCACATCCTGGCTGTCTGACCCTGGGAGGACATTTATACCCCCACCACCCCTGCTTAATAGTCTAGGGAGCTCTCTAAGACTTGAAGGTACAGAAAGGATGCCAATAGGCACAGGTAGAGGAGTTTTCTCACCTGGGAGAGTCATATATCAGTGAAATTACAGGTCTAATACCTCTCTCTATTACTAATGCTTTAAAACAACTCATGCTATCAGATGCTCACCAAAGGTATTTCCTGGTGTCATAGAGGATAACATCCACAGAAGCCAAACAAAAGAGGGACTCCCTATAGATGGCGGGGTCTTCCAAATGGTCACCTTCACAAACAATATTGTGTTGACTGAATTGAGTCACACAACAATATAGGATCTCCTCAATATTATCTACAATCACCCTAAAGAGATTGGCCTGGTCACTCATTTTGAAAGAAAAACATTAAGCTTTGCATTTCTAAAACTAAATTCTAGTATACAGGTGGACATGTGGCTTATTCCATTGTTCTACCTGTTATATCTTTCTTCAGTAGATGCTCTACAGATGGACACAAGAATTGAAGAGGAGAAACAAGAGTGATCCAGATCACATCTGGAAAACTACCACATGTTTTCAATTATACCAAGTTGCTCCTTGTCACAACAGTCCCTCTTTTTACCATCGGTATTCTGTCAGTGATATTTTATGGCTTCTTAATGACATCAAGATGAAACTAACCAAGAGACAAACATCAGCCTCTGTGTGCCTACACAGCTTGGATGGACCTTGGACCTCATAGAGGAGAACAACCAGAATTAAAAGGCAACACCTGTTCTCAGAGGGCCTAAGAACCAGACACCCACACCCACAAAATATTATGCTTAAGGAGACCAAACAATGTTGGCTCCTACCATATGTACACCCATACCCACACCCACAACTACACCTACACTCTCACCCAAAGTCAGGCCATTCTACTCAATTTGGTGGAAAAAGTGTTAGCCTCTATTCTCTATTTTGTTAGGGAGTTCTCCTTTTAGCTCTCTGGGAGTCAACTCTTACCCTTGGCACATCTCTTAATCTACTGTCTCATTCTCTCAACCCTATTCTCCTTCACCTCATCTTCCTTCCAAAATTTGACCCTGAAAATTGAATTTTTTGACACCAAAGGGAGGTCTACTTAAGGTTCAGCAGAGTCATTTTCTCCAACACGAGGTCCAAATCGATTCCCTATTCCCAGTTGTTACTATTCTTTGCCTCCCCCCAAATTACTTAGTATTTTCTCATCACATGTCTGTGCTATATCAGTTTCCTTATCGGTAAAATGAGAGAGTGGACTGAGTCACTTCTATGACCCTTCCAGCTCTAATTTTCTATAATATCATACCTCTACTAGAATGCAAGCTATTTAAGAACAGGGGCTATTTGATTATTGTCTTAGTATTCCTGGCACCTAATACTGTGCCTAAAATATTGTTATTTTTCAGTTGTTTCAGTCTTGTCTGACTCTTCACTGACCCAAATCTGGGGTTTTCTTGGTAAAGATACTCGAGTAGTTTTCCATTTCCTTCTCCAGCTCATTTTACAGATGAGGAAACTGAAGCAAACAGAGTTAGATGACTTTCTTGCAGTCACACAGTTAGTAATTGTCTGAGGCTATATTTGAAATCACAAAGATGAGTCTTCCGAACTCCAGGTCCAGAGCTCTATCAGTTGCACCATCTAGGTCCCTGTAGTCACTTAACAGATAATAGATGCCTAAGAAATAGCCATTGAACTAATGAACTTTCTGATTTCAGTCCTAGATTACAGATGAAATCATTCCATTCAACAGTATTTTAGATCCCACCCCATCTTTCAATCCAGAATGGTTGCATTGCCTATGTGAGAGGGGCCATAACCAGCAACTATGGATCCAACTTGGGCAGACAACAAGAAACTTTCCCATGGTGAACAGCATGAACAGGGTACTCAGAGCAGCTCTGTTGCTCATGAGGTAAAACTAATACAAGAAATAAATCAAAATTAGTTGCAAATGGGAAGAAGAATTAGTTACTGTAGTGAATTCAATGCTGCTTAGGGAATGCACAGTTAAATTCTTATGCAATCTAAATTTCATTACCTTGGGGGAAAACCCCCTGCTACACTGCCACAGTTCCAACTTTGTTTAAGAGCATCATGCTAATAAGAGGAATACAGAATATTTAGCAAAACTAACTCTATTTAACTATACACCATCTGCAGTCCCCCAGGTATTATGTACTACATTGCTTGCCTGTATGACAGAAAGTTTTCTGACATGTAAACCATCATTTATCTTGTCACTGATTCCCTTCCAATGACCCTTCTCAGAGTGGTGGCCATATAACACCCTGACAGTCTTCAAGACCATTGGAGGACAGGCCTCATAAAGCCTGCCTTTAACATTAATCGATCACCTTATTATGGGAGTAAATCAAAGAAATTAAACTCGATTTTCCTGGGAGTTGAAGGTCAAATGGGGGGAAAACAAACCTTATTCTGGAAAGAAGGCACCTTTACAAATTCATTCTGAGCCTTTCTCTGTCCTTTGGCATTGAAGGTGTTGTATGGGCTTTGTGTGCTTCACCAGTGTGTTTTAGAGAAGGAAAGCAAGAGGATATGCATAAACTGCCTATACTTTTCTCCATTTTGGATCCTCTTCAATCCCTTGTTAAGAGAAGTTGCCTAGGGGCAGCTAGATGGCACAGTGGATAGAGCACCTGCCTGGGAGTCAGGAGAACCTGAGTTCAAATCTGGCCTCAGACACTTAACACTTACTAGCTGTGTGACCCTGGGCAAGTCACATAACCCCAATTGCCTCACTAAAAAAAAAGAGAGAGAGAGAGAGAGAGAAGTTGCCTAAAATATCTTCTATAAACTGCATATGGGGAGAAAAGGTGAGAAGGTAAAAGGAAGGAGGAATTGCTGGGCGCAACCAAGGGCCACTCAGTACAGGGTAGTAGCCTCTGTCACAATAGGCCAGAAAAAGAAACTTTGGGGATGCAATCCTGAAAGGAAAAAAAATACTCCAAAGAGCTTGTTTTTAATTACAATTCTGATTTTACAAAGGAGTCATGCATCCCAAAAAAGATAAAAAACCTATTCGTACAAAAATACTTATAGCAGCTCTCTTTGTGTTGGTTAAAAATGGGAAATTAAAGATGGTGATGGAATATTAGTGTGCTATGAGAAATGACAAGCAGAATGACTTCAGAAAGGCCTGGAAAGACTTGTATGAACTGATATGAAGTGAGCAGAACCAGAACATTGTGCACAGTGACAGCAATATTGTTCAATGAGGAATCATGAATGAATTTAAATATTGTCAGCAATGCAATGATCCAAGAAAATCCCAAAGGACTCAGGATGAAGCATACTATCTACCTCCAAAGAAAGAACTGATATTGATTGAACACAGACTGAAGCATGCTATTCTCACTTTATTTCTTTCATTTTGTTCTTTTATTTGAATTTTCTTATACAAAATGACTAATGTGGTGATGTTTTATGTTACTGCACATGTATAGCCTATATCTGCTAACCTCTTCAGGGAGGGAAGAGAGTAGGGAGGGAAGGAAGGATAGAATTTGGAACTTAAACTTTAAATAAAAAATTTTGTTTTTAATTTTAAAAATTATTTTAAAGGGAGTCACACAACTAGAATTGTGGTTGTCAGAACATGAGAAGCTCTGTGAAAATGTCCATTACCTCTTCCCTTATGAGCTGGCCAGCAGATTGGCCTCTGTTCAATCCAGAAGGGGGGGCATAGGTTGATAGCAGCTTAGCCTCAAAGAAATCAGTCACTACTATATTAATCATACCATTCAACCCAAAGATTATACTGCTTGGCATAAACTCTAAAGGGGTAAAAGGCAGAAAGCAAGGTGATATATAGATAGATAGATAGATAGATAGATAGATAGATAGATAGATAGATAGATAGATATATGGGGGGATGTATATGTATTTATACACAGAGAAAAATACACAGATATGTTTGTATATATCTATGTGTATATGTATATATGTATGTATATGCATGTATGTGAATATATGTATATGTATGTGTACATATATATGTATGTGTGTATATATGTGTGTGTGTGTATATATATATATATATATATATACACACACATTATTTGTGTGTGTATCTTCATAGAAGTAGTTTTTCTGGTAGCAAGAATCAGAAACAAAGTGGATGCCTATAGGTTGGGGAATAGATGAACCAATTGTGTTTGGTATATGAATGCAATAGAATGTTATTTACTATACCATAAGAAATTATGAATAAGAAGAATTCAGAAAAACATGAGAAAACCTGCATGAACTGATATAAAGTAAACAAATAGGAAAATGATATGCACAGTAACTACAAAAATAAAAAATGAAATAAAGAAAAAAGCAAAAACAATTTCTATACAGTTAAAATAACCTATCTCAGATAGGAAAGATGAGGGAATATTGCCTCTATTCTTTCACTGGAGAGGGGAGGACCAATGGATATCTTACATTGCATACAGTGGCCATCAATGTCACTATATGGGTTGGTTTGGGTTGATACCTTTTCTTTGTTATGAGAGAAAGCTCTAGAGATTTAGAGGCATATTTTAAAATGAATGTAATGAAACTAACATTTTAAAGGGATAATTAATCATTTTTAACTCAGTTTATTCTAAGGGCTTCAGATTCTTCTATAGTCTTTTGAAAAAGTACAAACTTTTCTTCCCTCTCTATTTATTTATTTAGAATTTTCCCCACCTTACATGTAAAAAAAATTGTAATATCAATTTTTAAAACTTAGTGTTCCAAAAAAAAAACCAAATGAATGAATGAATGAATAAATAAATAAATAAAAACCTTTGCGTTCCAAATTCTCTTCCTTCCTCCCTATCCCCCTCTTAAGAACTCAAGCAATTCAACATAAGTTATAAATGTGCTGTCGTGCAAAACATAGCAGACAAAAAAACTTTAGAAAAAGGAACTAACGACAACAAAATATACTTCCATCTGTATTCAGATACCATCAGTTCTTTCTCTGTAGATGGATTGCATTTTTCATAAGTCTTTCAGAGTTGTCTTGGATCATTGCATTACTGAAAATAACTAAGTCATTCATAGCAGATCATCTTACAATATTGCTGTTATTTTGTATCCAGTACATTTCACTTTGCATCAGTTCATGTAAGTCTTTCCAGGTTTTTCTGATAGCAAGGGATAATTAATCATTTTTAAAAAGAAATAGGTCAATGCTCTTCAAAGTAATCAAGCTGTCAAATGGCATTTAATACAATGAAGTCTAAGAGTCATGTACCATGCCTTGATCCCCATTTATTAAATTTTCATAGCATCCTGTGTTGGGGGGTGGGGAGGAACTCTGAGTGTGACTGTTCCACACTTAATCCTACTCACTGAGTTAGAGAGCTGGGTAGATCAGTATGTATATTTGCAAGGCAGGAATTGAAAGACAAATAAAAATTATACAAGCTCAAATAGGTTTGATGGGTCCAAGAAACACTTCAGATCAATGTCCAGGATGGGTGTAGGTCATTATCCAGCTTTGTTTACAAATGAGCTCTTTGGCTAGTGTGTACCTGACATAAAAAATAATTGGATACTAAGATCACCCTATCTAACAGAATTCCACATCACTGATGAAAACCAGCAATGACGCTTGATAAGCTCACAGGTAATAACAAGTGATGATAATGACAGATTATTCTTATGTAACACCCTGTTTCTCAAGACCTCAGCACACAAGGCGGTGTGCTTTGTCATGTCTATTTTATGTAGGATGATAAACTATCTGTTGTCTGGGGTATAACTTTAGTTACCCTTAAATCTTCCCTAATCCCTTATAGAAGAAAGAAGAGAGGTAACATAGTAGAAAGAATAATGCCAATACAGTCCAAAAACCTAAGTTTGAATCATGAAATAGAAATTTACTCATTTAACTATGAGATACTAAGCAAGTTATTTGGGCCTCTCAGGACCCAGATTAGATTTTAGATTTAAAGGTAGAAAAGAGATGATCTAGTTTAAACCCCTCTCTTTTTCCCCCCTCACTTTTCAGATGAGGATACTGAGTCCCAGAAAGGCTAAGGAACTTTCATGAAGTCACACTGGCCCACTGCTTTCACATCCAGGAGTCCCACTATTATATTCTGCTTCCCCTCTCCTTATCTATAAAATGAAAGGGTAAAACTAGCTGGTTTCTAAAGGTCATTCTAAGTCTTATATTCTTTCTTTTAATATACTTTTTGTTTGTTTGTTTTTACAGGGCAGTGAGGGTTAAGTGACTTGCCCAGGGTCACACAGCTAGTACATGGTCAAGTCTCTGAGGCCAGATTTGAACTCAGGTCCTCCTGAATCCAGGGCTGGTGCTTTATCCACTGTGCCACTTAGCTGTCCCTTTTTAATATACTTTCATTCATTGAATCAACAAGTATTTATTGAGGACAATACCAGTAAACATTTATTTATCACCTACTGGGTGCAAAGCATTGTGGACCACTACAAATATTTATTAGGCACCTATTATAAACACAAAATTGTTTAGAAATCTCATAAGAAAATCATTTGTGATTCTAAGAAAGGCTCATTTGCTGTCAAGCTTATAAAATAAAAATAGGAGCTGTTATAATGATTATTGTTATTATGAACTCGTGAATGATAGAAAATTAATAGTGGAAAAGTGCCAACTTGTATCCATACTGCAGAGAAGTCAGAATTATTTTCTAAAATACATATGTTACTATAACATAATGTTATTTCCCATCTCTTTGGAAATGACTCAGACTCAGAAATCACTTCATGTGACCACACCTAGTTTACAGGGCCATGCCTGACTTGCCCTGCTCACGCATGATGCCAAATGCCAACAAAAATTGCTCGAGTGTCCACAGGTGCATGATATTCATCTCAGGCCCTATATCACAAGAATCTGGTGCCAAGTATACGACTGCATAACAGCATGTCGTATTAGGAACAGATGAGGTTATTAAGGATGTATAGGACCTTTCAGAGTTACAAGGTGTTTTATAGTTATTTTATTAGGTGAGACTCCCCTCCTATCCCAAGCTGCCTTGTGTGCCTTTAAAACTTACTGAAGGAGTGAGTAGAAGGGGTAACAGATTGTAAGGGGGCAGGAGTTTGTGAGTGAGAGAAGTAGGGAGTGGGAGATGACATGACATTGTTGCTCACCTACCTCTCTTTGCTGCCTCACCTAAATTTCCAAAACTTGTTGTAGGAATGGAGAAAATACAGTGATATTTGGCAATACATATACACACCAGAGACAGAGGTTCTCTCTACTTTCTCTGTGCACATATATACAGTACTTGTATGCAGCATTCCAGGGCCACAAATATGGGTTCTAGCACCCAAGAGAAATTCAGCTAGCTGAGCAGGAACACAGACATAGTTGAATAGTCCACCATCTTTGAATGCAAGCATTCTGAGCAACTTCTAGGAAGAGGCAAAGGGGAGATGCACATTATTGCACATATATAACCTATTTAAAATTCTTAGGGAGGGGGAAGGTAAGGGCAAGAGGAAGAAAATTTGGAACTCAAATGTTTTTAAATGAATGTTTAAAAACGTCTTAACATGTAATTGTTAAGAAAAATAAAATACTATTTTAAAAACGTTTTAAATGATATGAAAATAGCAACTGATAAAAATTGGATGCTAATGGCATAGCCCTTGATCAAGCACATTCAACCACATCTACCTAAGTTTCAAGAAATAGTAAAAGAAGGTATGATTGGTGAAAGCCACCTGCACAGATAACTAACAACTTTGAGAATTCAGGCCCAAAGGAAGTATAGTTTCTTCTTCAACCGTTGTAGTGATTGTTTACGTTGTAACTATACCCACTCTGTTTGTCTTCCCACTCCCCTCCATATACACACATCAGGTAGCTGCTTTTTCTGTATCTCATTGTCACTGGGCCATCCAGTACGGAAATACCCACAGACACCTGCAGAATGTTGTTTGAGCTGAAAACTCATTTCTATAAAATTTTCCACAGCAAAACATGCCCATCATTGTATTCCTTTACCATCTGTGTTCGCTGGTGCCATGGCCAGCTACACTGAAGGACGGAAATACCTGATTGTGTAACAGGCACTTGAACAACACCAGGGACTCCCAAGCAAACGATGGCCAATAAATTTTATGTGTAGATAGAAGAGTAATAAATAAGCAAAAGCTGTGAGTTCAGCAATTTCTGCAGAATTCTCAGTCCTGGCGGATTAAGATAGGCACATAGAAATACATCAAAGTGGGCCTCGATTCTTTTAAAATGCTAAATGTGAAAGCTTAGAGTATTTTTTGTTTTTACATTAGATTCTTACTTAGGTCAACAAAGAAAATTGTCAGGGAATTCAAGGAGTGATCTTTCTTGTGGTAAGTCAGCTTAACTGCCTGCCCATTTATATTGCCCTTCAAATAATCCTGATTGTCTTCCCTGGGATTCTTCAGTTTTTGAAAAACACACCCAATGACAGGAGAGGGAAGGAATGAAGATTGAAAAACATAATCATCAGCCAGCTCAACTTGTTTAGGGTTTTAAGGGCAGAACAATATTTAACTTAGGAATAAATAAATAAATTTAAATTTGAATAAATAACTTGCTGTCACATCCATTTTTCTTTGCTCAAAAGAATCTGGGAAAAACCATTTCACTTACTCAATGTGGTTTCTGTTTCTCATAGGTTGAAAATTTCCCTGTCCCATGGATGAGATGTTGCCCTTACTTAGTTATTTGTGACTTCAAAGAGTCATGTTCCCATAATTGCAGACCAAAATGGCCCTAGACATTTTCTCTGTGGCACATTTTCCTAAGGTAACTATTTATGACTCGCAACAATCTTCTCCAGTGAGCAGCTCCAAAAGCCTTCTGTTATTCGGCTGCTGTCCTATGAATTGTCCAAAATATACTGGACATGAAGAATTTTAAGGTCATTAAACTATTGAGTACATACAAATTCTAAAGGCATTCATTTGAGGTGCCTATGGGGTCTATAGGATCACTATTCAGAACTGAGCATCTTCCCAGTCTACAATAGAACTAGTCACTTCTTTTTACCACAAGGAATAAATTTGGTTATGTGTGGGTAACAAGAGTGACACATGCTCAGTAAACCATCCACATGATCCAGTAGAATTTTTGTGATATCAAGAGAACATAAGAAAGTCCCCAGTACTTATATTAGGAAATAGATGTGAATTACAGAGGACAGGAACAGATGTGCTACAATCTATATGGTTGTAGGAAAAATCTACATTGAGGTCATAGACCTTTTGGAGTATCAATAACTTCCCCTCATTCCAAGACATGCCTCCAATCTTTCATTTCTTTAAACATAAAATAAAATGCCCACAGTATTTTTTCCTGTAACTAGGCTGATAATAGTTTTAATGATAGTATCTTAGCTTCTCGGGGATGATTTCTTAGTACTTGGAGGATTCTCCAATACATTCAGTTGTCTATTTTTGTTGATCGTCTTCCCTACTTACCAGAGAGCTGGGGAGTTAGAAATGAACAGGGTAGGCTAACAAAAAAGACCTCTAAATTTCACCCTACCAAGAGCTGACTAAACATTGTCAAATATCTCAAGACAAGTCCAATATTTGTTCTAAAGATAGCTCTGTGGACTTGGAGTGGAAATTGATTGATAAGGTCAGAATTCCTTGATTTGAGTAAGGACTGGATTGAACATCTCTCAAATATGCTTTACCTACACACAAGAGAGTTGCCACTTCCTAGATTAGCCCTGGTGACTTTCCACAGCCCTAACCACCTGTGTTGTCTGGCATCAATGCCTGTTGCTACAATCCTGGCTGTCGCATCCACGACAAATCCATTCCTGTGTGGGCGAGCTACAGAGACAGATGGTTCCTGGGTACAGGGTAGAGGCTGACAACCATGTAGGAGAGGGGGTGAAGAAACCGGAGTGCGGAATACCTCTTGCATTTTGTCCAGTAAAGGAAGGTGAAGAGAAGTCCTCTATACTGTTATATTTTTGCAGAGTCCTTGGCCACCTGGAGCAATCTGAAATATCACTTATCTTACCTAAAAGTAGGATTTTCCCCATATTCTTCATTGTAGCCCTAACTGTGAAAAGTCAGTCTCAGAGGGCCATGTATCAATGGATTCACTGGGTCATAGAATTTAAGCTTAAAGGGAATTTGAAAGCTATGAAGTCCAACCTTTTCACCTTACAGATAAGGAAATAGGCATAGATATGTTAGATCAAACAGCTAGTTGTTTGAGGTGGGATTTGAACCGTGATCTTCCTGACTGCATGGTCAGTGTCCTATCCATGGCTATACCATGGTGAATTCTAATTCTCTACTGATACATTCCTCTAATTATCACATTATTATTCTGAACACCCACCATTATTGGTGGTCATGATTGAAATCCCCATAATTTAAGTGGCTTTAGAGATCCAGACCTGGGGAAGCCACAACCAGAAATTTGATAGTAGCATGATCATGTTTCTGACTTAAATAAGCAGAAGTTGCCCAGATGGGACCATACATTGTTTACATTTGTCCATCAACTAAAGGATTACCCTAAGAGTCAGGAGGTCATGTAAGCAATAAGCACCTATCTTTCCTATTCCTGCAAAGGAGCCTAAACTCTGGAAGAGATATTAGTAATTGGTTGGAGGGTTTTTTTGTCTTAACATCTTTTTTTTCCATTATAGGTAGATTTTGACTTTTCCTTCCTTTGCAGATCTGTGAATAAAGAGAGAGGAGAACATCTACCTCTTAGGGGCTCTAAATGGCCCAAGGGCCAAAGCACAGCTGAGTAAATGAATGTAAAAATGATTTACTAAGTACCTACTATGCGCCTGGTATTGTGTGAGGTGCTATAAATACAAGCAAAAAATTCAGACTGTCCTACTGTCAAGGAGCTTACAATTTAATATGAAGCATAAACTCTCACAGAGGAGCGATAACCAGGGGGCTACAGGGGAGTCATCTGTGTCATTCTCTCCTGTTCCATGAGCAATGATAGCATTGATTCTGATGATTGTTCCTAGAGCAGGAGTTCTTAACCTGTGGTCTGTGACAACAACAACAACAACAAAAATTTAATTATGTTAACAATTAAAAAACTCTAATAACTGTATTCTAATACAATTGGTTTTCTTAGCAATCCTAAATATCTCATTTGATGCATTTTAATCATTCTAAGAGGGGTCCAGAAGCTTTAACCCCACCCCCAGCCCTCCCCAAATGCACATGAGCACAGGATCCTCTTAATTAACTCAAGAGGTAGAAAGTAGGGGCTGGAGATGGAAAGTGGCACAAAGCATATGTTCTATCACAGGGCATACAGCTGCCTGGGTTGTCATGCATGGTGCAGGACCAGCTAGCTCTAGAGGGGTAGGTGAGTTTCTACATACTCAATAAGAACAACTCAGCCTCAGGGCAGAGTTCCAAAGTGAAATGAATTCATTCCCCCACTTAGGCAGGTCATGGTTTCTAGAGGTCTGCCTTCCAGGTGGAGAGGAGGGTGGCAGCATCAGGGCAGATGGCAAGAAGTCTAAGGGGTAAAGCACATATGGGTTCTCAGTTCTTGCCCAAAGTAAAGATTCTTAAGAATCGAGACAATTTCCAAAGCAGGTATTGTTTTGTTCATTATCATGCTTTTTGCACAGTGGATACAGCACCAGGCTTGGAGTCAGGAAGAGCTGAGTTCAAATCCAGCCTCAGACATTTACTAGCTTGCTGTGACCTTGGACGAGTTGCTTAACCCCTAGATGCCTCAGCTTTCTTATCTGTAAAATGGAATAATAATAGCACCAACCTCCCAGATTGTTGGGAGGAGCTAATAATTGTAAAACATTTAGTGCAGTGCCTGGCACATGCTATATAAGTGCTATTTTTTTTCTTTTCTTTTTTATTTGGTGTGTGAGGCAATTAGGGTTAAGTGGCTTGCCCAGGGTCACACAGCTAGTAAGTGGCAAGTGTCTGAGGCCAGATTTGAACTCAGGTCCTCCTGAATCCAGGACCGGTGCTCTATCCACTGTGCCATCTAGCTGCCCTTATAAGTGCTATTAACTAGTATTATTTTTATTATTAATGGAGAGGTATACAACTCCCTACCACTGGCCACGAGCTAGTTAAGGACAGTTCTTACTGTATCCTCCAGTTGCGCTGGGAGTGGTCACTGGCAGCTCTCCTCCATTGTTCCCTTGTTTCCAGGTCTTTTCAGCTTGAGGGAAAACTTGACCTTGGTTGGCAGAGAGGACCTTGGCAATCATCACTCTCTCATGCCACAAATGCGACTCTGCCACTTTCTACCTCTTTTTTTCTTTTTGACCCTTACTGATTCCCTTCCCTTTGGATTCTTCCCCTCTCTTCACCAGAGACGCTGCACATAGTGGGCACCTCCAGGAAGGAAGAATATAGGGGAGACTGCCATGCTTCAGACATGCAGGTACCAGCTCTGGCCATGTACTTTCCCAGTCATCTGTCAGAAACCTGAGGGGCACTGGTCAAAACTGTTAGGGTTGCAGGAGGTGATTACAGAGGTGTAGACCTACCTCAAAGGTCTACACTGTATGTCAAAGGTATAGACCTATAGCTGACTCTGATGAAATCTTCCTCTTATCTTTCTTGTGGGAATCATTACCCGTCAGGCTAAGGACTTTTTTTATTCGGGGACTTCAGATGGTCTTCACAGGAAAAGATCAGGAAGACAAGAAGCATACACAACTCACCACAGAAATGAGAGGAAAGGTGGGAACAAGCATTTATTAAGTATCTACTATGTGCCAGTCACCATGGTAAGCATTTTACAAATATTATCACATTTGATCTTCACAACAATCTTGGGAGGTAGGCACTATTATTATGCTCATTTTATAGTTAAAGAAACTGAGGCAGATAGCGGTTAAGTGACTTGTCAGAGTCACACAGCTAATAAGTATCTGAGGTTGAGTTTGAACTCAGGCCTTCATCACTCCAGGTGCAACTTCAATCCACTATGTAACATAGATTCCACTCAGGGAGACAGGAAGAAGACAACTGAGATAAATAATAGCTAAATTGAAGAGGGGAAGTATGCTGGAAGTCAACTCATCCATATTTCCCAGAGCAGATCCTTAATTTCTCATTGTAAGCATTTACATCTTTAAAATCAACAAATACTGGAAACTGAGCCTTGATTTGTTTTTTGTTGCTTGTCAAGACTTAAAAAAGCAATGGAGAAAATGTTAATAATACATTTAAGGGGCAGCTAGATGGCGCGGTGGATGGAGCGCGGGCCCTGGAGTCAGGAGTACCTGAGTTCGGGTCCGGCCTCAGACACTTAACACTTGCTGGCTGTGTGACCCTGGGCAAGTCACTTAACCCCAATTGCCTCAAAAAAAAATAATATATTTAAGTTTTTTTTTTTTCCTGAAAGCATGTTGTTAAACATTTACCAGCATATCCCTGGAGGGGAAAGAGAAAAGGAGAGCCTGGGGATTATTGAAGCTACTTCCCAGTACTGTCAGATCTGTGAGGCCAACAGGCCATCAATTCTCCTTCTGATATTGATCAGTGGAAAGACCCTGGCATAAAATACTTTTCGGTGGAGACCAGTTTAGTGTTAACATTCTCAGCCCACTTCCCTCTTCTGGGTTTCTGAAATTTGCCTTTGGAAATCTATTGAATTCTTTCTTTGGCCTCATGACCACAGAGAGAGGTAACCCAGAGAGTTGTCTCTGATCTACAAGAGATTGAAAATGAAAGCTGAATCCTAGTAAAAGCACACAGTAAGTAGGGTAAATTTCCTTGAGTTCTGGGATGCCTGAACCCCCAAAGACCAGGTCAGGGCTATTTTTGCCATTCAATTCAATTCAACAAGCATTCATTAAGTCTCTCATACATGCCCAGCATGGTTCTAGGTACCAAGGTTAAGAGGAGAGAGAGAGAGGGAGAGGGAGAGGGAGAGGGAGAGGGAGAGGGAGAGGGAGAGGGAGAGGGAGAGGAGAGAAACACCTTTTGCCCTCAAAGAGTATTCTTAGGAAAGACCACTTTGGGAGAGGAGAGCTTCAGGAATCAGAACCTCCAAGGAGTCATTGGAAGTCCTTTCACTGCAATCCCCTTAGAATGAGAGAGGTAAAGTCTAGCTTCTAAAGTAATGATTGCACATGAGAACATACTAATTTTGGTCCAAGAGATCATTTCACATGTCTGACTTCAGAAAGTTATGACTAACCCTGGGTCACATTTTGTTGCAGTCAAAAATCTACAGTATGTCCACAGCATGTCTACAGAAGAGGAGAAAATGAGATGAGGAAAGAAAAGGAGGGGAACAGAGGGAAGAAGGAAGGGGAGAAAGAAGGAAAATGGAGGAGCAGAGGGGAGAGGAAAGGAGAGGAGAGGAGAGGAGAGGAGAGGAGAGGAGAGGAGAGGAGAGGAGAGGAGAGGAGAGGAGAGGAGAGGAGAGGAGAGGAGAGGAGAGGAGAGGAGAGGAGAGGAGAGGAGAGGAGGGAAGGGGAAGGGAGGAAGAATGGAGAAAGGGAGAAAGGAGAGAGAATGGGGTGGAGAGACAGATAGAGTCAGCAAGACAGAGACAGTGACAGAGGACCTGAACAGTATGTGGCTTGGTCCTGAGATAACCTCTAGAAGTTAATCCCAGCACCAGCTTTTTTTTTTTTTTCTTTGCCAGACAGATGCCTCACGGAGGACTTGGCAGGGCTCAATCGATAACTGGAGCCATACAAGTAATGACACCAGTGTGAATACTGCTGGCTTAGATATTTCCTGTTTTTCAGAAGAAACAAGCACCCACTATTCCTGTCATTTTTAAAGAAAGAAACAAGGACTATTCTTCCCTTGGCTTAATACTATGTGGATGCCCATAAAATGTCACCAGTCAAGATGTATTGACAACGGGAATACTTTTCAGTCTGCTTAGCCTGAAGTCCTCTTAAGTGATATCACACATCCCAACTTCATTTCTGCAGCACCCTCAAGCCTCAGTATTTGGTTGGGGGCCGGGGAGCCCAGATTGTTGCCAAAGTGCCTTTCCTGTGGCTACTTGGGAATGAATTGATCCAGGGAGATCCATTTCTCTTCTGCCTTGCTGCTTTGCCATCATCCTCATTGAGGGGATACGATTCACAGATAGAAGAACTTTGTTTACAAGCTGATCCAAAGAAGGAAGGATGACTGTCCTTGTCACTGCTCAGCCCCTCCCACCTCCACATCCACCCTGGAAGGACTGGCCTCATTCACATGCTTATTTTAAGTTGAAAGGATTGGGGTTTTGTTGTTGTTGTTGTGTTTTCATGAGTGCTGTTACTTTCCTTGTGGTTGAAAAACTAACCAGTAAGACAAGCAGCAAAGAAGAAATGACTAGAGCGCAGTTGTATTTAATTCACCAAGCATTTTAAACAGACTGAAATCTTTTCTCAGGAAAAAAAAAATAATCACCCCAAGAAAGATGGCAAGGTGGGGAGAGATTAGGGTCTTTCTCTGGTTTTTGCAGAGGGTCACTAACACAAATAGAAGAAGTAGAGTTCCCATTACTATTGTCAACTCTAATGATGCCAATATAGACATCTGTGAATTCATAATCTTAGGGATCTCCCAGTGTAGGACCTCCCTCCAACAGTGCATATCATGAACAGTCAGTAACTTAGTGATAAGCCCTAAAGAGAGTTGCCTAGGCATTTAGTGGTTAAGTAACTTGTCCTGGGTCATTATTTGTCAGAGGGGATTTGAATTTTCCTGAATTCCATTCATTGCAACAGCCTGTCTTTTACCTCTGTTGACACCTATATCCTGATAATAACAAGTATTAGGATAAAGGATGAGATGACTATGAGGGTGAAATAGGAGACAGAGGAATATATCTCATTTTGATGTTTTCTGAAAGAGAACTGTATTTGGAGTCAGAGCACCTGTGTTCAGTCATTTAACAAACATTAATTAAGCACCTACTACATGTCAAGCACTGTTCTGAGGACTAGGGATACAAAAAAGAGAGAAAATAGTCCATGTTCTCAATGAAGTCACCAATATAATAGGGGAGACAACCTGAAAAGACTCTGTGTGTGTGTGTGTGTGTGTGTGTGTGTGTGTGTGTGTGTGTGTGTGTGTGTGTGTGTGTGTGAGAGAGAGAGAGAGAGAGAGAGAGAGAGAGAGAGAGAGAGAAATTGGAGATGATCTTAGAGGATATAATCCCATCTCTGTCACTTAAAGGCACCTGTCTGACCTTGGCCAAGAAACAACATCTCTAGACCAGAGTTTCCTCATCTATAACATGAGTTGATTGATCTAGACTGCTTCTATCTTCCTTTAAAACTTAAAATTTATGGCCCTAGAATTAGTAAGTGCTTAGGCACTGTGCTAAGCACCTTATAAATACTATCTTGAATGATCCTCACAGTTCTATGAAGCAGATACTATATTGCCTTCATTTTACAGATGAGGAACTGGAGAAGACAGAAGGTAAGTGACTTACCAAGGGTCACACAGCTACTAAGTATCTGAGGTCAGATGTAAACCCAGGTGTTCTTGAATTCAGGCCTAGTTCTTTATGGAGCCTAATAGACACAATGCAGGCAAAGTAAGAAAGAGTAAAGAATGTGTTTGAATCATAGAATGTTAAAACTAGTAGAGAACTTAAAGAAGATCTAGCTTACCCCTCCCTCCCATTTTGTTGTTTTTGTTGTTGTTTGTCCTTCATTCTCAAACAGGACCATGACATCAGGATGACATCATGACTTGGAGTGAATTGGATTTAAGTGAGGCAGGGCTGTGCAAGGACATCAACCTCACTCTCTCCTCCAGAGCCATCTGGATCCAGTATCAAGATATATATCAGGATAACTGGAGGTGACTCCAGATGTTTGCTGCAACTGGGATTGGGTCACACAGCTAGTAAGTGTTTGAGGTGATATTTGTATATGCACCCTCCCATTTTACTGAATCTCAGAAAGATGAAGTTCTTTGTCCAAGGTCACACAGGTAGTTAATGATGAAAACGGGAGAATAAATTTCCTGATGCAGTTCCCAGTTCAGTGCTCTTCCCCTTAAATCTTGTCAAAACACAGGAGAGTATTTGAGGCCCCTTGAACCCACAGATTAATAGTTACTAGCAACTATCCCAATTTATGCTGCAACACTTAGCCAAAGATCATTCTATAAATCTACACTGGCTAGGACATGCGCTTTAAATGGTTTGATGGTTTGTTTTTGTTTTTTTTTTCCAGTAATAGCAACCAGTGACCAGCTTCCTCACTCTCTTCATGGTCCCCCTTTGTGAGAGGGAGATACAGAATTTTGCCTGTCCCCAGTGACAAGCTTTTCTCTGAATCGAGCTAACTGACCCCTTGATGTATTGAACCTGTGAAGGAAAACATTCCTCCTATTTCATCAGGCTTATCCCCAGAGACAAAGAGAGGACAAAGTGATTGAAGTAAGACCAGCTTTTCATTTCTCGGCAGAATGGGAACATCACTACTATTGTCAGTTAGAAAGCAAAACACTTCCAAAAGACCCTCTACTCATTTCACCTTTCCAAAAAGGATGCAAAATATTATTTTCCCCAGGCTCGAAGGAAAGTTTTCATTTAACCTGCAAACTTGAGGCTGCATGGGAATACTTTTATTCATATTTGTGTTATTGAAAGGGGTGGGGGGGAAACATATTTTGTTTACTCATATCCTTTTCCCATCTCTCCCTCCCATTCTAAAATGACCCAAGAAGCCAAACTCACTGATCTGATCTGATCTGGAAGGGACCTCAGAGACCACGTGGCTGGACTCCACACCATTTTAAAGGCAAGGAGGCTAAATGACCTGTTCCAGGTCACACAGACTAAACTATGTCACAGTCAAGATTTGAATCCTGATGCTCTCATTCTAGCAACAGCTCTTTCTGAAGATATTAAGTGGCAGAGTCAAAATTCTACTCTAGGCCTCATGAGTCTAAATAGCCTACTGCCTTTCACTTAGGATAACCAGGTTGATTACAATGGCCAATAATGATTCAAGAGAATAGATGATGCCATACTTGGATAGAATATACCTAGAAAGGTGGTGGGTTCCCCAAGCTTGGAGATCTTTAAGAAAAGGCTAAATCACAACTTATTGGGTATTTTATAATGGGGATTCCTTCATGTATTGAATGTATTACATGGGCTGGGATGCTGAAGTCCCTTGCAACTCTCAAATAAGTGGGAGACTATAGGTGTTGAATGTTTCTTCTGTTGGTCAGTTTTACTTACCTGTTTTTATTTGTTATAAGAAAGAGCTCAATAGGGAATGAGGAGGTTATTTTCTGGGAAATGACTGTGGTATAAAAAAACCCCAAGATATAAATGTGACTTTACTACAACTAATTGACTGGTACACAGGGGTAGCTGGAGGAACAGCCTGGCATAGCATGTACTGCCACCATCTTTGGCAATTCCTTTTAACCTATAAACTCCATTTTTAAAGAACCCTATAAGTAAATTGTATCATACTCAGAGACATTGTATGTAAGGATCCCTATGGGCTGAATATTGACTTAGAAAATCACATATTTCATTGTTATTTGTTGGTCATTTCAGTTGTATCTGACTCTTCATGATCCTATTTGGGGGTTTGGGGGTTTGTTTCTGGAAAAATACTGGAGTGGTTTGCCATTTCCTTCTTCAGTTCATTTAACAGATGAAGCAACTGAGGCAAACAGGATTAAGTAACTTGCCTATGGTCACACAGCTAGCAAATGTCTGAGGCCAAATTTGAACCCAAAAAGATGAGTTTTTCTGACTTCAGGCATAGCACTCTATCCACCGTGGCATCTACCTGCCCCACATATTAGTATCATTTATGTTTTATCAAATTTTGATTTATTTTGTTAAATATCTCTCAATTATATTTCGATCATGTTCAGGGGTCCCCAGTAGTGTTGTTGGTCACATAGCATGTTTGATACCTCCCTGTTAACTACCTGGAGTTATGCAGAAAGCAATGGCAAAGACAATTGAAATCTCAAGCTAACATTTCTTCTTTCCAATATTAAAAGGAAAAAAAAAACATTCTCAAGGGTGTTCAATGTGGGGAGGGAGAGGAATTCTATTTTATGTGTATTTTTATTTTGAAACACCTAGAGAGAGAGAGAGAAGAGGAGATTCAAGTCAACAAACATTTATTACTCACCTACTATATGTCAGACACTGTGCTAAGTGAGAGGGCTATGAAGTTAGAAATGTTAGTCCCTAACCTCAAGGCACTTCCATTCACTTGATGATGCTGATAAAATAACATACAAGTGATTGAAAGGTGGATCAAATATTTCCTTTTTCTTTAAGTGCCAGGGATTGGAATTCCTCCTGTGTTCCAAGGAAAGGCTACGCCTTAATCTTAGTGACTTCCCTCTGAGACTACATCAAATTTATACTGTATAGATGATTTTTGTATATAGTTATTTGCATACTATCTCCCTCATTTCTGTGAGCTTCTTGAAAGCAGGAATTGGTTTTTACCTCTCTTTGTACTTTTCACAGTATCCAGCACACTACTGTGTGCCACTTAATAAATGCTAGTTGACTGACTGACAAGATGGTTCTTTCCCAGAAAGTTATCCTTAGAGTTAAACATGAATTTTGGGTTAGAGAGAGCTAAATATCTTTAGCAGACAGGATGGACTAAAAAAGGAATGCCACTTAGCTGGTCAAAGATGGAGGAGTGGGGTCAGCTAGGTGGCGCAATGGATAAAGCACCAGCCCTGGATTCAGGAGGACCTGACTTCAAATCTGACCTCAGACACTTGACACTTACTAGCTGTGTGACCCTGGGCAAGTCACTTAACCCTCTTTGCCCTGCGCAGAAAAAAAAAAAAAAGCACAACCCTCAGTGGGGTAACTAATTGTTATAATTAACCCTGAGTCTGCCATGAGACGGCCCATCAAAGAAACTTGTGGTAAGAGCACAGGCTTCAATAAAGAAAAACAAAAAGCAAGAGAAAATTCTGAAGTGAAAATATTTTTTCTTTCTTTTGACTTTCTTCTCAAAACAATCAAGGGGTGGGGGAAGAAGGAGGAGGAATGTGAAGGGAGGCAAAGGAAGGAGGCACCAGAGAATACAGAAGTAAATACAGTAGATAGCAGGGTTACACATTCATAAGAATTTGATCAATTTGCCAGAATCAGTCAATGGGGCCTATTGTCTCCAGTTCCCCAGTCACTTCCTGGTAGTAAATTAGGCATTCACAGAAGCAGATTAACTCCTTCAGGTCATTAGGGGGATTCCTTACTACATAATTGAGGTAATGGCAGAGGAATCATTTCATTGGGTTGGATGAAGTTTCAGAAAAAGAACTGGCCAAGACGTTTTTAATTAAACTTTTTTTTTAATCTGAAATATTTCAACTATTCTTTGTTTTTCTTTCAATGAGGGAATTCTCCAAAGCTTGTTCTGCCAACACAGTTACTTTTTTATACTTTTTAATATGAAGTTGGCAATAATAAGGTTTTCTTTTTGTTTGTTTCTTGGTCTGGAAGTTTGATCTCATGAGGGTAGAGAATTCCTGATATACAAACCCCCTCTATACTGTGTAGGGGTCCACCGATTCCCAAGGGGTCTATGGATACATTTCAGGAGGTATATTAACTTGGATATGAAGGAAAATACATCTTTATTTCAGTAGAGTTGGTTTTCTTAATATATTTATGTATTTTTATCTTATGCACTTAAAATATTACTATAAAAAGGGGTCCGTATATTTTGCCGGACTGCTAAAGGTGCCCATGATACAAAAAAAGATTCATGACCTACAAAGATAGGCAACTTAGAGTGTTGACCAGGGCATGGAGATGCCAACTGACTTGTCCAGAAGGCTAATATGGATCAGAGAGGCAACACTTGAACCATGGACTTCCTGATATCAAGGCCAACTCTAACCACAATACCTCATGGTTTCTCAATAATCAGAATAATTTTAGAAAGACCAAAGCCTAGTTTAGTAATGGGCTAAAAGAATTACACCTCAAGGCTTAAAAGAATGAATGGATCTCCCCAACATCCTGACAATGTACTGGAAAATGACTCAGGCACTATGTAGAACTGACCTCACTGAAAAGACTTATTTAATTTCCCCAATCTCCCTTACTCATAATGAATATGACCAACTTCTACCACTTTCCTAATTGAAGTATGGAAAGAGAGAGAGAGAGTAACTACCTTGGCCGTGGATCAATATCTAATTTTTGAAAAGCTCTTTTTTTATAAAAAAAAAAAAAGAAAGAAAAGAAAAGTTGGATTCTTTCAGAGAAAAAAATCTGAAATAGTACTTAATGAAAAATATCATTACATTCCCGGAGAATTTTTTTACGTGAAAATTCCAACAGACTCCATCAATTACACTCAATGACCAATGAAAATGTTCAATCAAAAACTCATTTGAAGATACATTGTTAATGAACTGTATGGAATGATGCTTAATCAAAACCTGACACCCTTCCATGGGAGAGCAGTTCCATGGGACCTCAGGAGCACTATTGTTCTGAACCAAAGATAACAGTAAAACTGTATAATTAATCGCCTCTAGTCATGTGGCATTCTCAAGGGAATCTAGGTTTCACAACAAGCTCCATTGTGGTCCCCCCACACACACCGCAAACACTGGAATTGGGCTCCATAATATCACTAATGCCATCAGCAATAAGACATCATTTTTCAAGCTTTTTATTTTTATTTGTCATGGAGCGTTTATTGTTTTCCTGCAGGATATCATGCCAAAAATGCAAAGTCAGCCAGTGAAGCTGCTGACCATGGAGGAGAGGAAATAGAACATATTTTGCCTCTGCTGGAACAATTCATACTCGAGAAGTAGGATGATACTCTTTACACATTAAAGGAACACATAATGGAACATATCCACTTTGCAGGCCACACAGGGAGGTGAAACAGCTTGCATCGGCCCCTTTAAGAGCCTGTCATGTTGAGCCTTCAAGGTACACTCAAAAAAGACAATAGGAAATAAGGTTTATAACGAGAGCAAGATTTATTGATGGAAGACATCTTATCAGTCTCAAACTTGGCATGAACAGCAATGGAAAGCCCAGTACTCAAGCTCAGACGACTGTTTCCAACTTAGTTCAATATGTCTACTACTTTGCAGTATATAACTACATAACACCCAACTTCCTTCTTCTTCACAATACAATGCTATGAAGCAACTAGACAGTAAAATAATTTTTTTCCAATTTTATGACCCCAAAAATGGCATTGTCTAGATGTGCTTTCCTTTGCCCAAGGTCACATGAGGAGTTGTGGAGTTGCTTAAAAACTGCACTTATCCCTGGCCTCCGTGTTTCAGAGCCATACTGCTTTAAATATTTGCCAAGCCTCTTGGCTCAAATGCTGATGTACAGATTACTTGGCACAAGTGTTCACATTGTGTTTACTGGGGCCAATCTCCAATTATATTCCAATATCTTTTTTAAAAAAGAGCAAAAAAATAATGATTTCATCAATAAGTCCCTCCTTCTACAAATGTGGGTCACAACCCTTCTAGCCCTGAGTATGCAGCCCTACCATTAAAGCCCTACTCTGCATGTCTCATGATAGTGTAGAATTGTCCCTAGGTTCTGGAAATTAGGCAGAGGAGCCAAGGCTCTGCCAGTCCTACCAAGCTGGAAAGGCCTGGGGACAGGCTGAGTGTCTGTCATCTTAGAGTCAACCCTTTCTCAATTCAGAGAGGCTCATTGCCAGAAGGTAGCCCCTAGGTTATGAATTATTTTTGGCTACCACAACCAAGCGTTAATATGCAAGCTAAAATAAAACCTGTCATTGCACACTATTTCCATTGTCTTCAAATCTTGTATAAAAGTCATGACCCAAACAATATATCTTTTCAAATCAACGTATTTAATTTGATTCCAGAGTAAAATGGTGGCTCATCAGCTCTTGCGGAAATGACTTAGGAAGCTGCTGCTGCTGCTACAAATAACACTGGGTTTGGAGTTAGAAAATCTGGATTCAAATATTGACTGATTTTTACCATCCATGTTACCAGGAGAAGTTATTTGATGTCTCTTGACCTCAAGTCCCATTCTAGATATAGATTCATTTGCTTTCCAGGGACCAAACTAGCTAAATGCAGAGTCTCCTCACCAGTGGCATGGCTGTGGCCTGCAGGTTACAAATTCTTTGCTCATAGCAGAACATGGAACCAAGCTTACTGAGTAGAAAACTAGCTCTTTTCCCTGATATCTAAAAAGTTTAAACCAAGGCCATGTGGCATTGTGCTAGATCTGGAATCAGGAAATCTGGGTTCAAAAACTACCGCAGAAACTCATAAAAAATGTTACCATGGGCAAGTCACTTAACCTGTCAAACCCCAGTTTCTTAATCTGTACAAATGAGATTGTAACCTACCTCATGAGGTTGTGATGAGGCAAATATAGACTATAAGCTCTTCAAAGGCAGGGGATGTTGTGATTTTGCATCTTTGCTTTTGTAATATCTGGATCGCCATCACTGAGCATACTGCCTGTCATAGTATAAGTGCTTAATAAATGCTATAGGATTGGTTCGGATTGAAAGTACTTTGCAAACTTTAAAGTACCATACCAATGTGAGTAACTGTTATTGCATTCCAAAATATGCAGTAATACATACTAGTATGAAATCACAGGTCTGTTCCTCCATGGCCCCAACTCCATGCAAGCTCCCCGCCCCCCCCCCAAAAGATGTAGTTATGAAATTAAACTATTTGGTTTTCTGTCCAGAATTCCATCTGAGAAGTCTGTTGGGCTCCCTTGGAATTATTGCAAGAAAGAGTTGACAGATCCTTTCAATAGAGGGGGCATTTCATTTCTATGGGGCATTTAAAAATATGCGACCTTTAGCACTTTTGCTGCCTTGGTATACCATTCCTTCTGTCTTGGCCACAAGTTTTATCCCTAGGTCATCTTTGCAGCATGAGCCAGTGCGTTAGTGTTCCCTCCCCAATTGGTGACAACCTTGTCCCTTCTTCCACATCATGGGGCTTCATTGGGAAAAGGAGCCTGGGCTGAGTCTCTTTATTATCAATCATTTCTTTGTCCTCCTAATTACATTCTCTGTTTTTCAGGGAAGCTGGTTTGTTTGTTTTGCTCTGTTTTGTAAGGCCTCTGCCCTTTTCCTTCCCAAGGTTTTTATGGTATATCATTTATACTCTGTAACCAAGGATCTTTATTATTTTCCATTTCAGGTCTCGTCACTCCCACACCTCCATATTTGAGCCATTACATTTGATTCTCCCTCTGTACCCTGCAGCATCTTATGAAATATAAAATGTAATGAAACATTCAAGCATTTGACGTTCTCCTGGTGTGTTTGCAGGGATGCAGCACTGTGAGCTGGCCGCAGCTCTCATTTCATTAGTCTTCGCTGCCCTCTGAGAAGGGTTGGAGAGCAGCAGGACAGACCTGTCTGCACTTGCTGGTTGGCAGGGGCAACCTCTTCTCAGAATCCTGCTTTTCACCAGCATACAGAAATGTTACTGAAAATCTGCTTCTACAGCATGAAGTAAAATGAGTCACTAGGCCCAAACCTCATCAGCCTCACTTGCCTGGGTCTGAGCCAATACTAGGGCAACAAGAGGGAGATAAATCTAGGTCAGAGAAGTATAGTTATATTTAAGAAACTCATTGAGTTCGATCCTTTCATTCTGGAAAAAAAGGAAACTGAGGCTCAGGGAGATTATGTGACTATCCCTGTGCCACACAGTTAAAAGATATCTGAGAGAAGATTTGAACCTGGTTTTTCCTGACTAAGACTAGTGTCCTATCCTCTACATCATAAGTTCATATGGACTAAGGAGTAGCCTGGGTTTCTACCCTTTTACCCCCAGTCCTATGCCACTGATTCAACATTCAACAAGCATATATCATGTACCTATGTTCTGTTCAATACACTATACCTAGTACCATGGAGATGTAAAGGAGGAACTTCCTTCCTTCAGGAAGTTTGCAGTCTATCAGAAGAGATGGCATACGTGCTAGTGAGCAGAATGTTGGAATAGGAGATACTAGACCTGAATTTGAATCACTATATGACCTTGAAGAAGGAGCATTCCCTCTGGGACCATTTCATCAACTGTAAAATGCGCAGTTGGGTCGAAATGATCTCTAAAGCCCACTCTCTGATTCTAAGCATACAGCAGATATACAAACTAAGAGCAGAAAGAGGGAGATATCACTTAGGGATTAGGGAGGGGTAGTGGAGGTGACATTTGGACTGCATTTTGACTGATGGATTCAATTAAGGGACAATGCACTTGTCTCATCCAGGCCACCTTTTGGCGGTTAACTGCAACTTCTTTATAGAGCCTGTCACTGTTCACTCCCTGTTTGCTAGCCTACCTCTCTGTCTCAAAGTCTGCCACATTTTAGAAGTCCAGGCTGTTCTCCTGTCTGGTGTGACTTCCTAACAGATCCCAGCTATGTCCTAACATTTAATGCAATGTCCCCATGTGTCCTTAAAGCATTTTCTCCTTTCATTTACTTCAACCTCAACTCAGATTTCAGAGTTGCATGCAATGTGATGCCATAATGAAGAATGTCAGAAAGCCCACACCTGTCCTCCAAAATGCTTGGAATTCCCATCAACTGAGTCTTCCCTTGGGTTAACTCGTTGCTATAAGATAGCTAGGTGGCATAGTGGGTGAGAGTATTGGACTTACAATCAGGAAGATGTGAAATCTAATCTGAAATTAGAATCCTGCTCCAGATATTTAGTAGCTGTGTGACCCTGGACAATTCACTTAACCTCTCTTTACCTAAGTTTCCTCATTTCTAAAATGGGGATGATAAAAATAGCACCCATCTCCCAGTGTTATAATAGGGATCAAATATGATAACATTTTCAGAGTTCTGAAAACCATAAATCACTGTAGAAATTCTACCTATTATTACTTTTTTTTTTTTTTAGTGAGGCAATTGGGGTTAAGTGACTTGCCCAGGGTCACACAGCTAGTAAGTGTTAAGTGTCTGAGGCCAGATTTGAACTCAGGTCCTCCTGAATCCAGGGCCAGTGCTCTATCCACTGCGCCATCTAGCTGCCCCCCATTATTACTTTTAAACTTTTTGAGGGCAAGGACTATTTCACATTTGCCTCCATTTCTCCACACCCCAGTACAGTTCCTGGCATATAGTAGGAACCTAATAAATATTGATTGGCTGATTATCTCAGAAGGACAGCAAAAATTTGTTTAAAAGACTAATTACCACTTACCTAACAAAGAACATGGGATAGGAGAAACGAGAAACAATGTTTTGACCAGGGGAAGTGGGTCCAAAAAACCCCAGGACTAAGAAAACCTTCCCTGGGAAAGGAGGACAGGGTGAATTAGAACAGTATATGAGAAAGCAGGGGTTGGGCTATATGAGAGTTTTGATGACCTGCAATTAAGAGGGAGTACCAATCATGGTGGTATTAAGATACTGAGAACATTTTATCTTCTTTGCAGTTTTGTCTAGGTCTTACCACCTTCCTCCTTGCTAAGGGCTAATTACATTAACAAGGAACAAAATCAAAAGCCAGCAAAATGAAGGTCTAATTATAAAAGTCAAGGCATTTAAATCATTTTGGCATCTTTTGCGTGCCCCTCCTATCTTCTTAGAGTTATCACCTCCACTCCTGAAAAGAACTCAAGCTCCCACACCTAGAACCATGGACTTATTGGTGGAAATTCTTCTTACCAAAATCCAGACCCACTACTCCACTTTCCACCCAACTCCATTCCAGTATAGTCACACCTGCCTCCCCTTCCCCTTCCTTTACCCTTTCCAATTCTAGATCTGGGAACAATAATCAAGTTCACCTTATTATTCCTGGAAATGATGTATTACTCAGTTGTATCATGAATCGGAATACCATTTCTTCTGACTTTCCTGATCAAAATCTTACTCCTTGGCCAATATTCCCCTTTATTAACCATCTTCCCCTATTAGAACATAAACACCTTGAATAAGACTGTCTTGCTTGCTTGTTTTTATACCAGCTTCTTTCACTCCCCCATGTCCTCATGGCCTTCTCCAGGCCCAGGTCAAAGTAGCCTGCTCTGGGAAGAAACTCCCATAACCCACTTCCCAGCTTCTTTGGCCACAAGGACCGTCTCCATGTATTCATAACCTGGAACCACAGTTCCAGGCTATGAGGCAGACCTCTAGGAACCATGAATAATATAACTTTGCGACCTGCGATGAAACAGTATCTTGATGGAAGATCTTGAATATAGTCTTATCATATGCCTCTCTAAGGGACCTCCCTCCAGTCAATAATAGGACTCATTTCTCAATTATTATAATATTAACATTAATTGATAATATTAACATTAATTTCAGTTTAAACTGAAATTTCTGGGAAAACTTGAGAGAAGTCTTGCAGAAACTAGGTTTAGGCCAATATCTTATGCTTTATACCAAGAGAAAATCCAAATGGGGACATTACTTAGACATAAGGGGTGAACCAAAGAAGAATCTGGGAATACTTTTGTGGCTTCTTTTCACAACTATGGATAGGGGGAAAGTATATGACCAAAAATTATAGTGAGAGTATCACAGAAGGTAAAATGGAAAACTTTAATTATGCAAAATAAAATTATTTTTTTTAAATAAATGAAATTCAGCTAAAATTAGAAAAGAAGCAGTTAATTAGTGAAAAATCTTGGCAGTAAGTTTCTCTGATAAAGTTTTCATTTCTGAAATACATAGGGACTTGATTCAAAATTTGTAAGAATGACTCATTCCACAGTTGATCAATTATCAAAGAAAATGATTAGGCAGGTTTCAGAGAAAGAAATTCAAGTTATCAATATCCATATAAAATGAATTCTGATTAGAGAAATGAAAATTAAAATAACTCTGACATTCCGTCTTAAACCTATAAATTTGGCAAAGCTGGCAAAAAAAACCCCAAAATACCACAGAAGATTATAAACCCTGGAAGAGTTGTGGAAAAGCAGGCAAATCAATGCACTTTTGGAGAAGATATGAACTGTTCCAGTCATTCTGGAAAAACAATTTAGGATTGTTCCCTAAGAGCTACTAAACTATGCACATCTTTTGTCCCAGTAATACCATTAGTAAGTCTATACCCTAAAGAGATTAATTAAAAAGAAAAAGAACCCACATGAAAAAAATATTTATAGCAGCTCTTTTTGTGGTAGCAAAGATTTAGAAACTAAGGGGGTTCCTATTAATTAGGGAATGACTGAAAAATTATTGATCTATAATAATTAAGAAATTTATAATAATTAAGTTTCAGAGAAACCTGGAAAGATTTGCATGAAATTATACAGAATGAAGTGAACAGAACCTGGAAAATTATTTATAAAATAACAACAATATTGGAAAGACAAACAACCTTGAAAGACCTAAGAACTCTGATCGGCCCATGACCAAGGATGATCTAGGTGATTCTCTACTTCACTCATGAAAAAACGCACTGCCAGCCTTCTCAAGGAAAAATGCTATTCAAGTTGTAGACTAAGACAAAAATGTGTGTATGTACATACATTAGTATATATGCAAAATATGTGTTATATATTCTGGACATGGTCAATGCTGGAGTTGGTTTGGTTTTGCTTGGTTTTGATTTTTGTTTTGATTTTGCCTGACTATGGATGTTTATTATAAAGCTTTTGTTTTTCTTCCTTTTTTAGTGGAGAAAGTGGAACATAGGAGAAGATGAATTTTTCATTAATTGAAGAAGAAATTTTTAAAAGAAAACAAAAATGTAGTAAACATAATCAGCGTGATTCTATGATGTCTTGAAGTGTCATTCAGCAGCATATGAACAGAAGTGAAGGAGGCAGATGGTGGAGTAGTCCTTGGTTAGGGTTTGGCATGGTGTATTTGGTTTAAGGGGACAAGGTATTTGACAGTAGAGGAAAGGGAAAAGCTCAAATTATTTACCAAGTAGTTGAGATGAAAAAAGAAGAATGTGGCTGACATGATTGGTAAAGAACTGTGTGTTGGATGGAACAGTAGTCAGAGTTCCAGCTTCTCATGAATATTTGCTATATCCGGGGATGCCCCTGGACAACCCACATGTGACAATGTCAGGCATGCAGGATGGGATCATTTCTAAAACCTTCTTCACTGGGCTGTTATATTTGATTCTCCCTTTGTACTTGCTGCATTTATGAAATATAAAATATAATGAAATATTCAAGTGTTTGACATTGGAACCCAAGAATTTGTTGTTATTGGGTAGTTTGTTGTTTTGTTTTTTTTTTCGGGGGTGGAGGGGATATTTTGATAACTATATTTCAATATAATTTATTTCCTTTATAATTTTATATATTTTATTTTATCCATTTAAAACATTCTGAAATGATAAGCTCCTGTACTCATTTGCTAGATTAATCACCCTCTTCAGTTCTTAACCGTAGTTGACTTGTTTTGATGATTACTGATTTGTAGTAGTTTGATAACAAATTTCTAGAGACCCTTCCTTCCCACTATTTTTTTTTGGGGGGGGGTGCTCCCTTTGGATTCTTGACCTTTTTTTTCCCTCCAGATAAATTTCATTATTCTGTTCTAGATCTATTAAATAGTATTTTGATAGTTCACTTGACATAACACTGCATAAGTAAATTGAGTTAGGTTAAAATGATATTTTTATTATATTAGCTAAGCTCCCCATGAGCAATTAAAATTTCTCCCATCATTTATATATGCTCTTATTTTATATACAATATTTTGTAGTTCTATTTACATAGTTATGTATGTATATTGATAAGTACACCCCCAGTATTTTATACATTTTGTTGTCATTTTGAATAAAATTTCTCTTCCTATTTATTCCAATTGGGTTTTATAAGTAACATCCAAAAACACTGATTATATATATATATATATATATATATATATGCTCATTTATTAAATATGCAACAATGTTGCTGAAGCTATTAAACCTTTTCTAGGATTCTCTATGTAAATCAACATGTCATGTGCAAGAAGCAATAATTTTGTTTCCTATATGCATATTCATGTTTCCACAATTTCTTTTTCCTTTGTTATTGCTATTACTGACATTTCTAGCACTATACCAAATAGTGATATTTTTAAAAGCACCTTGTTTTACCTCTGCACTTATTGGAAAGACCTCTAGTTTACCCCAATTTTATATAATGCTAGTCCCTGGTTTTAGAGAAATACTACTTTTTATGATAAGGAAATAAACATTTTTCCTATATTTTCTAGTGTTTATTATATATGTGTATTGTATCTTATTAAAAGTTTTTTCTATATCTTTTGACATAATGCTATGATTTTTGTTGTTTTTATTAATATGATCAATTACTTGTCCTAATACTGAACTAATCCTCAATTCCAGATATATATGCAGCCTGCTCTTATTTTCTAATCTTTCTGATATGTAATTATAACTATTAATGACATTGGTCCATCATTTTCTTTCTCCATTTTGATTATCCCTGATTTAAGTTTCAAGGCAATTTTTACATCATATTTTTTTTTCTGTTTAGAATTTTATTTTCCAAATTACATGTAAAAACAAATTTTGACATCAATTTTTTTAAAACTTTGTGTTCCAACTTCTCTTCCTCCTTCCCTCCTTTCCCACCCCCCACACCCAAGAACTCAAGAAATTAAGTATGTTATACATGAGTACTCATGGAAAACATCTCCAAATTAGCTCAGTTGTGAGAGAAAACAGATAAAAACAAAAATTCAGATTAAGGAACTGTCAAAAAATATGCTTCAATATGTTTTCAGATACCATCAGTTCTTTCTCTGTAGATGGATTGCAATTTTCATAAGTCCTTCAGAGTTATATTGGATCACTGCATTGCTGCTAATAACCACGTGCTTCCCATCAGGTCATCTTACATTATTGCTGTTATTCTGTATACAGTACATTTCACTCTGCTTCAGTTCATGTAGGTCTTTCCAGGTTTTTCTGATAGCATCCTGTTCATCATAATTTTTATATAACACCTTAAACTTGACAAAGAATTTTCTTCACAATAGCCCAGCAGAGTAGGTACGTTTTGCCATTATAGTCAATAATTTTAACTATTTCCCTCCATCCTGTTCCCTTCCCATGATATTTACTCTATTTTCTATCTTCTTTTACCCTATACCTCCTCAAAAGTGTTTTGGTTCTGACTGCCCTCTTACCCTGCTCTGTCCTCCGTTCTTTCACCCTTCCCTCCTTACCCACTTTCCCTCCTACTTTTCTGTAGAGTTAAATAGATTACTCCTCGCAATTGGCTGTGTATGTTATTCCCTCCTTGAGCCCACTCTGATGAGATTAAGGGCTTTGAGCTAATTCTGTGCTCTAAATTTTCCTCCTTCCTCCCTCCTCAACCTTCCCTATGAAATCAAGCAATTCAATATGTCATACATGTGCAGTTATGCAGAACATCTTCACCTTCCTACAAAGTGTTTTGATTTTTACTGCTCCATCCCCCAATCTACCCTTCCTTACTTTCCCTCTTCTCCCCACCACCTTTTCTCCTTCCCCTCCCACTTTCCCTCAGGGCAAAATATATTAATATACTCACTTGTGTATGTATGTTATTCCCTCTTTGAGCCAATTCTGATGATAGTAAGGTTCACTCACTCCCCCACTCCTTCCTCCTGTAATTAAAAATTGGTCCCTACACCCCTCTTCCCCTCCACTCCATAAGCTTTTCTCGTTTCCTTCATGTGAGATACCTCTCCCCAGTCCACCTCTCCCCTTCCAGCTCCCCCAGTGCATTCCTCCAAAGATGTCATCATGGGTTAGCTAGGTGGCATAGTGGACAAAGCACCAGTCCTGGACCCAGGAGGCCCCAAACCCAAATCCAGCCCCAGACATAAGACACCCCACACTGTCTGCCACACAAAAACAAGGATAAACAAAAAATAAATGGTTTACAGATATCATAGCTCCATATTCAGTTCAGAACTGTATCCTCTAAGTGTATTCCTTTCAGCTATCCTAATACTGAGAAAGTTCTTATGAGTTAGAAATATTATATTCCCATGTAGGAATGTAAACAGTTTAATCTTTTAATATCCCTCATGATTTATTTTACCTTTTTATGCTTTTCTAGGGTGTTGTATTTTAAAGTAAAATTTTCTTTTCAGTTCAGGTTTTACATCACAAATGCTTGATACTCCTCTTTTTCATGGAAGTCCCATTTTTTCCTCTGAAAGATTATAATCAGTTTTGCTGTTTAGATGATTCTTGGCTGTAGTCCCAGTTCCTCTGCCCTCTGGAATATCATATTCCATGTCCTCTGGTCCTTTAATGTAAATGCTGCTAGACCTTGTTTTATCCTTATTTTAGCTGCACTGTATTTGAATTCCTTTTTGTTTATTTTTTTTGTTTTTGTTTTAGGTTTTTGTTTTGGTGGGGCAATGAGGGTTAAGTGACTTGCCCAGGGTCACACAACTAGTAAGTGTCAAGTATATGAGGCCGGATTTGAACTCAGGTCATCCTGAATCCAGGGCTGGTGCTTTATCCACTGTGCCACCACGCTGCCCCTGAATTCCTATTTTCTAGCTGTTTGTAATATTTTCTGCTTGACCTGGGAGTTCTGGAATTTGACTATAATACTGCTGGAGGTTTTCCTTTTGGGATCTCTTTCAGGAGGTGATTGGTACATTCTTTCAATTTCTATGTTGCCTTCTGCTTCTAGAATATAAAGGCAATTTTCCCTGACAATCTCTTGGAACTTATTGTCTAAACTCTTATTTTGGTCATGGTCTTCAGGTAGTCCAGTGATTTTCTAATTATCTCTCCTATTCCTATTTTCCAGGTCAGCTGTTTTTCCAAGGAGATATTTCATATTGCCCTCTATTTTTTTTTGTTTTATTTTGTTTTTTATTTTTGCAGGGCAATGAGGGTTAAGTGACTTGCCTAGGGTCACACAGCTAGTTAAGTGTCAAGTGTCTGAGGCTGGATTTGAACTCGGGTACTCCTGAATCCAAGGCCAGTGCTTTATCCACTGTGCCACCTAGCTGCGCCCTGCCCTCTATTTTTTTAAATAATTTGGATTTGCTTTACCGTTTCTTGGTTTCTCATAAAGTCACTAGCTTCCATTTGTTCAGTCTAAATTCTTAGGCAACTATTTTCTTCAGAGAGCTTTTGTATCTCCTTTTCAATTTGGCTTTTCAAGCTGTTGACTTTTTTTCTCATGACTCTCCTGCATTGCTCTCATTTATCTTTCTATTCTTTCCTCCAACTCTCTAAATCTTCCTTCTATCTCTCCTACTTTCTCATCAAAGTCCCTTTTGAGTGCTTCCATGGCTTGAGACCAATTCATATTTTTGTTGGAAGCTTTGGATGTGGGGGCCCTGAGATTATTCTCTTCTGATGGTGCACCTTGATCTTCCTTGTCACTAAAGAAACTTTCTATTGTTCTTAATTTTCTTTTCTTGCTCACCTTGCCTTCTTTTACTTTTCTTTTAACTCCCTTTTATAGTGGGTCCCTACTTCCAAGCTACACTGTCCCCAGCTTCAGAGGGTCCCATGTGTTTTGGTTTGAGGGAGAGTAGTTTTTTTCTCTCACCTGGTCTGTTCTCTGGTCCAAAGATAACCTCAAGCCAACTTGCTAATTAACCAGCCAGCACAGTTTTGTGTGCTGTGGTGGTTCTTAGCTGAAACGAGCCTGTGCCCCTCCCTCACCTGGGCCTCCCACCCCTCAAGATTTCTTCCTGGTTCCCTGATGGGGTAGGATAGCAAAATTCCTCCTTAGGTCCTGCAGACAACCCTGTATTTTCCCCTCTGGCCAACTATTCAGCCCTCTCACTGAACTGTAAGCTTAGTTCCAGAAGATGCTGGTGTTGAAGCTGGTTTGGAGCCTTGGGGGTAAGTTCCTCTGGCACAGAGTGCCTAGGGTCTGTGTCAACATGATGACGGGGTTGAACTCTGCTCAGATGTGATATTTATTTTTATACTTCCTTCTACTAGTCCTAGAATCTAGCCACATTTTCTGTTCCTCACACACTCCACTTCCTGAATGTGTTCAATTCCATTTGCTGTCTGTCATGATATAATGCTCCCATTCCTTACCTCTGCTTCTTACTCTTCTGCCTTCCTTCAAGACTAAACTTAAAGGAGGAATAAAACTGTATCTCTTTAGGGATGTGGGGCATTTATCACACTATGTACCTAGCATTAGGTTGAATCTCTTTGGCTGTTAAAATGGTTCTTATAAACTATAGTACTTCTTGGATATCCTGCTGGTTTCTAACCCTTCTCAGAAGGCAGAGGAGACAAATGAATTGAGAGCTGCAGCAAGTGCACACTTCTGCATTCCTGCAAACCCCACCAGGAGAATGTCAAACACTTGAATGTTTCATTACATTTTGTATTTCATAAGATGCAGCAGGGTACAAAGGGAGAATGAAATATAACAGCCCAATGGAGAAGGTTTTAGAGGCAATCCCATTCTGCATGCCTGAAATTCTTGCATGTGGATTGTCCAGGGGCATCCCTAAATGTAATAAATATTCATTAAGAATTGTGACTCAGAAGAGTTATTTCACACAGATAAGGAGATCCAACCTACTACAATGGCATACTTTGAAAAATTTGCCCCCTCCTTGCTAAGGAGATATAGTTTTATGCCTATAAGTGTCAAAATCTTTCTGATTGCTTCTTAATGTACCCAAATTGAGATCACCATGGAGAAGAGACAACAACAGCATTTTTAGATGCCAATATTTTGTGTTAGACATTAGGATGAAGGACACTAGAAAAAGGAAATAATTATGAGATGATATTTTTCTAAAATGCCTATCTCTGAGAATAAAAACCTCTTTGCAGTTAAGAGCTAACTAATTCTTTTCCAAACTCCCATGAGAGAGATTAGTTCTCCTCGTTTATCTGAACCTTTGAATCTACTTCTTTTTTATAATTCCCTGCAATACTGAGACTCTACCCTAGTTTAGACCCACATTCTTCCTTGAAATGGTAAAAAAAAAAAAAAACCCAGAACAGCCTAATGCACATAAGAACAGAGTGAGACTATTTCTCAGCAAAAGAGGGTAATTCCCATCACCTACTGATCAGGCTGAACAGCTCAATGTGCAGTCTGGACCCAGTCAGGGACAGTGCTTCCAGCACCTGTCAGAGTCTTCAGCACCAGAACTTCTAAGGCTCTGATCACGGACTGGTGAGGGGGTTCAGCAGTAGGCCGAGGTGAAGTGTCTGCTGGAGTTGGGGCAAAGCACCCTGGGTCTGAACCAGTGGGCTGAATCAAGTGGTCGTGGCCCAATGGGGGAGGGGCGCAGGCATGCCAAGCTTCCGACCATAGAGAATCAGAGATCAATCAGACTTTTGTTTCTGGGTCAATGAGAAAGCAGCCATGGTTATTCACAGGCCAGGCAGGCTGAGAAAAAGCCCAATCACCCCCTGGGCCACATTGTAGCTCGAACAGTGTGTCCTGGAAGCAGCACTACACTTTAAGAAGGAGTTAAAAGCCAAAAAATAGTAAGCCAGGATGAGTAGGCAGAGAAAGCAGAAGACCATCAAAAACTTCTTTGGGGGAAAGGCAGGCCACAATACACCCTCAGAAGAAGATAATAATAGGGTCAAAACTCCAACATCCAAAGCTTCCAACAAAAATATGAACTGGTCTCAGGCCATGGAAGCTCTCCAAAGTGACTTTGAAGAAAAAATAGGAGAAATAGAAGGAAGGTGTAGAGATAGGGAGGAAAGAATGGAAAAACAAATGAGAGTGATGAAAGAGTCATAAGAAAAAAGTCAACAGTTTGAAAAGCCAGATGGAAAAGGAGATTAAAAAACTGTATGATGAAAATAATAACCTAAGAATTAGGATTGAACAAACGGAAGCTAGTGACCTTATGAGAAACCAAGACGCAGTAAAGCAAATCCAATTGAATGAAAAAAATAGAGGGCAATGTGAAATATCTCCTTGGAAAAACAGCTGACCTGGAAAACAAATCTAGGAGAGATAATTTAAAAAACATTGGACTCCCTGAAAACCATGACCAAAACAAGAGCTTAGACACCATCCTCCAAGAGATTGTAAGGGGAAATTACCTTGATATTCTAGAAGCAGAAGCTAAAATAGAAATTGAAAGAATCTACCAATGACCTCCTGAAAGAGATCCCAAACAGAAAACCTCCAGGAATATTATAACCAAATTCCATAACTACCAGGTCAAGGAGAAAATATTGCAAGCAGATAGAAAAAAGGAGTTCAAATACTGTGGAGCTCCAATAAGGATAAAACAAGATCTGGCATCTTCTACATTAAAGGACCAGAGGGCATGGAATATGATATTTCAGAGGGCAAAGGAACTGGGACTACAGCTAAAAATCACATACCCAGCAAAACTAATCATAATCTTTCAGAGGAAAAAATGGAATTTCAATGAGAAAGAGGACTTTCAGTCATTTGTGATGAAAAGACCTGAACTGAATGGAAAATCTGACTTTCAAATACAAGACCCTGGAGAGACATAAAAAGGTAAACAGGAAGAAGACTTCATGAGGGATATTAAAAGATCAAACTGTTTACATTCCTACATGGGAAGATAATACTTCAAACTCATAAGAACTATCTTAGTAAGGAATTCAGATAAGACACAGGTCTGAATTGAATATGAAGGGATGGTATCTATAAAGCATTTATGTTTTGTTCTTTGTGGGGCAGACAGGGTGGGGTGTCTTATGTCTGGGGCCAGATTTGGGCTTGGGGCCTCCTGAGTCCAGGGCCAGTGCTTTGTCTACTGTGCCACCTAACTAACCCATGATGACATCTTTAAAATAGGGTTGAGGTGTAGGAGAAATAGACTGGGAGAGGAGGAAGGGGAGAGATGGTCTGGGGAGAGGTAGTTCACATGAAGGAAACAAGAAAAAAGCTTATGGAGGGGATGGGAAGAGGGGGAAGGAGTTGGGGAGTGAGTGAACCTTAATATCATCAGAATTGGCTCAAAGAAGGACTAACATACATACTCAAGTAGGTATAGTAATATATTTTTACCCTGAGGGAGGGGAGGGAGATAAGGGGGGAAGAGGGGAAGGAGGGAAGGGCAGATTGGAAGAGAGGATAGTAAAAAGCAAAACACTTTTAAGGAAGGTGAAGATGTTCTGCATTACTGCACGAGTATGATATATTGAATTTTTTGATTTCATAGGGAGGGTTGAGGAGACAGGGAGGAAGAAAAATTTAGAACACAGAATTAGCTCAAAGACCTTAATCTCATCAGAGTGGATTCATGGAAGGAATAACATTGACATCCAATTACGAGGAGTAATATATTTAATCCTACAGGAAAGTAGGAGGGGAAGAGGATAAGGATGGAAGGGTGAAAAAAGGGAGTGCAGAGCAGGGGAGGGGACAGTCAGAAGTAAAACACTTTTGAGGAGGAATAGGTTAAAAGAAGATAGAAAATAGAGTAAATATCATGGGAAGGGAATAGGATGGAGGAAAATAGTTATGATGATTGATTATAATGGCAAAACGTATGGTACCTACTTTGTTGGGCTATTATGATGAAAATTCTCTGTGAAGTTTAAGGTACTATATGCAGGTTATGATGAACAGGAGACTATCAGAAAATCCTGGAAAGACCTACATGAACTGAAGCAGGGTGAAATGCATTGTATACAAAATAACAGCAATAGTGTAAGATGATCTGCTGGGAAGCATGTGTTTATTTTCAGCAAGGCAATGACCCAATATAACCCTGAAGGACTTATGAAAATTGCAACCCATCTACAGAGAAAGAACTGATGGTATCTGAAAACAGATGTAAACACATTTTTTGTTTGGTGAGGCAATTGGGGTTAAGTGACTTGCCCAGGGTCACACAGCCAGTAAGTGTTAAGTGTCTGAGGCCAGATTTGAACTCAGGTCCTCCTGAATCCAGGGCTGGTGCTCTATCCACCACACCATCTAGCTGCCCCAGGAACACGTTTTTAAAAAACATTTTTCCCCTTTGACAATTCCTTAATCTGAAGTTTTGGGGTATTTTGAATGTTTTCCCTCACAACCTACCTCATGTGGGAATGTTTTCCATGACTACTCACATATAACTTATTTTGAATTGCTTGAGTTCTTGTGGGTAAGGGGTGGGAAGGGAGGGAGGAAGAGAAGTTGGAACACAAAGTTTTTAAAAATTAATGTTAAAATTTGTTTCTACATATATTTTGAAAAATAAAATTCTATTTAAAAAAAGAAATAAAAAAAGAAATGGTACACCATCAATATCTCCAGGCTCTCTGTCTTATTTTATCAGTCCACTCACGGCACTTCTAAGTGCCTCTGCCATGGTCATATAGAGGCAACAAGGTGTTACAGTAGATAGAGAACAGGCCCTGGAGTCAAGAGGACCTGAATTCAAATCTCACCCCAGACACTTACTAGCTGTGTTACCCTGAGCAAGTCAGTTAACCCCAATTGCTTTAAATATCTGGGATCATCTCAAATCATCCTGATATATATCTTGTCACTTCAACCAGATGGCTCTGGAGGAGAAAATGAGGTTGGTGACCTTGTACAGCCTTCTCTCTCACTTAAATCCAATCCATGATAGATGTCTAGAGAAAATTGAATGGGGATAGAAAGGAATATACCTTTTTCTTAGCAGTACATAGCACATTTTCAAAAATTGACTATGTATTAAGGCACAAAAACCTCAGTCAAATGTAGAAAGACAGAAATAGTAAATGCATCCTTCCCATTTCATGATGCAATAAAAATTGCATGTAATAAAGAGCCATGAAAAGGTAGACTGAAAATTAATTGGAAACTAAATAATCTCATTCTATAGAATGAGTGGGCCAAACAACGAATCATAGAAACAATACATAACTTCAACCATGAGAATGACAATAATGAGACAACATACCAAAACTTATGGGGTGCAGCCAAAGGAGTGTTCAGGGGAAATTTTATAACTGTAAACGTTTACATCAATAAAAAAGAGAAAGAAGAGATCAAAGAATTGGGCATGCAACTAAAAAAGATAGAATAAGAACAAATTAAAAATCCCCAATTAAATACTAAATTAGAAATCCTGAAAATTAACAGAGAAATTAATAAAATTGAAAGCAAGAAAACTATAAAATTAATAAATAAAACAAAGAGCTAGTTTTATAAAAAAAAACAATAAAATAGAGAAACCACTGGCTAATTTGAACAAAAAAAAAGAGAAAGAAGAAAACCAAATTACCAGTATCAAAAATGAAAGGGATGATTTCACCACCAATGAAATGGAAATTAAAGCAATAATTAGGAATTATTTTGCCCAAATATATGCCAATAAATTTAAAAATCTAAATGAAATGGATTACAAAAATACAAATTTCCCAGGAAATAAAAGGAAAAGGAAATAAAATCCTTAAATAAGCCCATGTTAGAAAAAGAAATTGAACAAGCCATTAATGAACTCCCTAAGAAAAAATCTCCAGGGATATGATGTTGATACCAAAACCAGGCATAGCCAAAACAGAGAAAGAAAATTATAGACCAATTTCCTTAATGAATATTGATGCAAAAATTTTAAAGAAGATATTAGCAAGGAGATTACAAGAAGTGATCGATCACCAGGATAATACACTATGACCAGGTGGGATTTATACCAGGAATGCAGAGCTGGTTCAGTATTAGGAAAACTATCAACATAATTAACCACATCAATAAGAAAACTAACCAAAATCATATGATTACCTCAATAGATGCAGAGAAAGCTTTTGAAAAATAAAGCACTCATTCTTAATAAAAACACTTGAGAGCATAGGAATAGGTGGAGCTTTCCTTAAAATAGCAAGCATGATATGCAATAGAGATAAGTTAGAGCCCTTCCCAATAAGATCAGGGATGAAACAGGGATGTCCATTATCATCTCTATTATTTAATATTGTACTAGAAATGTTAGCTTTAGCAATCAGAGAAGAAAAAGGAATTAATGGAATTAGAATAGGCAAGGAGGAAACAAAACTATCACTCTTTGAGGTGATATAATGGCATACTTAGGGAATCCTAGAGAATCAACTCAAAAATTACTTGAAACAATTAACAACTTTAGCAAAGTAGCAAGATATAAAATAAATCCATAGAAATCATCAACATTTCTATACATGACCAACAAAGACCAGCAGCAAGAGATAGAAAAAGAAATTCCATTTAAAGTAAATATAGACAATATGAAATATTTGGGAGTCTACCTGCCAAGATAAACCCAGGAGCTCTATGAATACAATTACAACACTTTTCTTTCTTTCTTTCTTTTTGTGAGGCAATTGGGGTTAAGGGACTTACCCAGGGTCACAAAGCTAGTAAGTGTTAAGTGTTTGAGGCTGGATTTGAACTCAGGTCCTCCTGAATCCAGGGCTGGTGCTTTATCCACTGAGACACCTAGCTGCCCTAATTACAACACTCTTCACACAAATCAAATCAGATCTAAATAATTGGAAAAATATTAATTGCTCATGGATAGACTGAGCTAATATAATAAAAATAACATTTCTACCTAAATTAATTTACATATTCAGTGCCATGCCAATCGAACTACCTAGAAATTATTTTATACAGCTAGAAAAAATAGCAAAATTCATCGGGAAAAACAAAAGGTCAAGAATATCAAGAAAACTAATGAAAAAAATGCACAGGAAGGTGAGCTAGCTGTCCCAAATCTGAAGCTTTACTATAAAGTGGCACTCATCGAAACTATTTGGTACTGGCTAAGAAATAGAGTGCGAGGTCAATGCAATAGGTTAGGCACAGGAGACACAGTAGTAAATTACTTTTGTAAGGTCCTGTTTGATAAACCCAAAGACTCCAGCTTCTGGCATAGGAATTCAGTATTTGATAAAAACCGCTGGGAAAACTGGAAGATAGTATGGTAGAAACTAGGCATAGACCAACATCTTACACCTTACACTAAAATAAGGTCAAAATGGGTACGTGAGGGGGCAGCTAGATGGCGCAGTGGATAGAGCACCGGCCCTGGAGTCAGGAGTACCTGAGTTCAAATCCGGCCTCAGACACTTAACACTTAGTAGCTGTGTGACCCTGGGCAAGTCACTTAACCCCAATTGCCTCACTAAAAAAAAAAAAGAAAGAAAAAAAAATGGGTACATGATTTAGACATAAAAGGTGATACCATAGGTAAATTCGTAGAGGAAGGAATAGTTTAACTCTTATAACTTTGGAAAGGAGAACAATTTATGACCAACCAGAAGATAGAGAATATTATGAAATGCAAAATGGGTGATTTTGATTATATTAAATTTAAAAGTTTCTGTGCAAACAGAAGCAATGCAGCCAAAATTAGAAGGGAAGCAGAAAGCTGGGAAACAATTTTTGCAGATAGTGTTCCCAAAAAAGGCCTCATTTATGAAATATATCAGGAACTAAATCAAATTTATAAGCATCCAAGTCATTCCCCAATTGAGAGATGGTCAAAAGATATGAACAGGCAATTTTCTGATGAAGAAATCAAAGCTATCTGTTGCCATATGAAAAAAATGCTCTAAATCACTAGTGTCTTGGGGTGGGGTGAGGGAGAGTATGGAGGGAGAAAAATTTGAAACTGGAAATCTTATAAAAAGAAATGTTGAAAACTATCTCTACTTGTAACTGGAAAATAACAAAATACTTTTATAATTAAAAATAAATAAATAAATCCAATCCAGTGCAAGTCATGACATCACCCTAATGTCATGGACCTTTTTGAGAATGAAGGACATTAGAGCCAGTGTTTATGATAAAGGCCTCATTTTTAAAATAGAGAAGTGAATCAAATTTATTAGAAAGCAAGTCATTCCCCAATTAAGAAATAGTCAAAGGATATGAACAGTTTTCAGATGAAGAAATTAAAGCTACCTATAGTCATGCAAAAAAAAATCTAATTAATTCACTATTGATTAGAGAAATGCAAATTAAAACAACTCTGAGATACCACCTCATACCTATCGGACTGGATAATATAATAAAAAAGGAGAAGTATAAAAGTTGGAGAAGATGTGGGAAAACTGGAACACTAATACATTTTTGGTGGAATTGTGAGCTGATTCAACTATCCTGGAAAGTAATTTGGAACTATGCCCAAAGAGCTATAAAACTGTGCGCATCCTTTGACCCAATAATATCACTACTAGGTCTATGTTGCAAAGAGATCATAAAAAAGGAAAACAAATCCACTTGTACAAAAATATTTATAGCAGCCCTTTTTGTAGTGGCAAAGTCTTAGAAATTGAAGGACTGCCCATCAATTGGAGAAAAGCTCAACAAGTTGTGGTATATGAAAGTGATAGAATACTATTGTACCATAAGAAGTGATGAGCAGGTAGATTTCAGAAAAACCTGGAAAGACATGAACTGATGCTGAGTGAATTGAGCAAAACCAGGAGAATATTGTACACAGTAATTGCAACACCGTGTGATAATTAAATATGAAAGACTTAGCTCTTCTCAGCAATACAATGATCCAAGAAAATTCCAAAAGACATGGTGGAAAATGATTTCCACATCCAGAAAAAGAACTATGGAGTCTGAATACACATCAAAGTATACTATTTTCACTTTATTTATTGTTATTATTTTTTCTTTCTTGTGTTTTTTCACTTTTGTTCTGATTCTTCTTCTACAACATGATTAATTTGGAAATATGTGTAACATGATTTTATATATATGTGTGTGTGTGTGTGTGTGTGTGTGTGTGTGTGTGTGTGTGTGTGTATATTAAACATATATCTGATTCTTTGCCATCTTGGGGAGAAGTGAAGGAAAGAATGGAGAAAAATTTGAAACTCAAAATCCTACAAAAATGAATGTTGAAAACAATCTTTACATGTAATTGGAAAATAAAATAAAATATTACTAAGGAGGTATGGGAGAATGAATATGAAGCACTCATGCACAGGACTAAATGACCTCCATTAAGTAAGCCAAGAAAAAAATGTAGCCCTCATGTTGAGTCTATTCCCATGTTACCAATGCATCATATTTTATTCTCTGATTTTTGTTTTTACTCACCCCTTCTTTACTTAATATATCCATTTGTTTATAGCACTGTAATTATCATAGTGTTCTGGGGCAAATATATTATTAACTACTTCTTGCCATTGACCACATTGTATGATATTTCTTACCATTGCAAGATTTTCATACTATAGTTGTAATTTCCAACAAAGGACTTTTTTTCATTTCCTAAGATAAACAGACAAAATCTGACCTTATGAAATGGGTGTGCTGCCAGCAGGTGACAGTAGCGTGCCACAACCAGGTGGTCCAAATAACCTAATGTTATGGGTGCATTTGATGGAAATAGAGATTAGCATACTTTTTCTTCCACATGTCAATGCAAAAAAAATGCTTTATTAAAATGATTTCACAACAGGCAGTTTTCTGATGAAGAAACCAAAGCTATCTATTCCCATATGAA